>NC_089669.1:7097500-7207847 GCF_037042795.1 Molothrus aeneus | reverse complement strand
TGCATTCAGACTTAGAGAAAACAGTACTTTACCACTCTCCTGCCTTTTCCATGGTTATTATATTGGAAAAGAACGAGTTTTGGACAACTACCTTTCATTCTTGCCAAACTCTTTGCAGACCTCCGTGCAAGCTTTAGAACAAGATTTTGGATGTTTTCTTTCCTGGCAGAGTTTCTCTTTGCAAGATATGGTGGAAAAGCTTTTGGCTGAGTGTTGAGCGGCAAGACACGCAGAAGACGCAGATACGCAGCTCTCCGAAGCTAAGTGCCGGTCCCGGGCTTCTTTCGGCACAAACCGCTCTCAGGAGCTCCCTGCGCTCGCCACAATGCTCTGTGTGCCGAGATGCCGCTTCTTCGCCTCCGGGAGAATCGGCGAGCGGCAGCTTCCCAAAGGCGAAGATGCAAGCCGCACCATGCAGGCACAGTGTGGGCAGCCTTCAGACTTAGAGAAAACAGTACTTTACCACTCTCCTGCCTTTTCCATGGTTATTCTATTGGAAAAGAACGAGTTTTGGACAACTACCTTTCATTCTTGCCAAACTCTTTGCAGACCTCCGTGCAAGCTTTAGAACAAGATTTTGGATGTTTTCTTTCCTGGCAGAGTTTCTCTTTGCAAGATATGGTGGAAAAGCTTTTTGCTGAGTGTAGAGCGGCAAGACACGCAGAAGACGCAGATACGCAGCTCTCCGAAGCTAAGTGCCGGTCCACAGCTTCTTTCGGCACAAACCGCTCTCTGGAGCTCCTTGCGCTCGTCACAACGTTGTGCGCAAAGAAGCCGCTTCTTCGCCTCCGGGAGAATCGGCGAGCGGCAGCTTCCCAAAGGCGAAGATGCAAGCTGCAGCACACAGGCACAGTGTGGGCAGCCTTCAGACTTAGAGAAAACAGAACTTTACCACTCTCCTGCCTTTTCCATGGTTATTCTATTGGAAAAGAACGAGTTTTGGACAACTACCTTTCATTCTTGCCAAACTCTTTGCAGACCTCCGTGCAAGCTTTAGAACAAGATTTTGGATGTTTTCTTTCCTGGCAGAGTTTCTCTTTGCAAGATACGGTGGGAAAGCTTTTGGCTGAGTGTTGAGCGGCAAGACACGCAGAAGACGCAGATACGCAGCTCTCCGAAGCTAAGTGCCGGTCCACGGCTTCTTTCGGCAAAAGCCGCTCTTAGGTGCAAACCGCGACCGGCCCAATGCTCTGTCTGCGAAGATGCCGCTTCTTCGCCTCCGGGAGAATCGGCGAGCGGCAGCTTCCCAAAGGCGAAGATGCAAGCTGCACCATGCAGGCACAGTGTGGGCAGCCTTCAGACTTAGAGAAAACAGTACTTTACCACTCTCCTGCCTTTTCCATGGTTATTATATTGGAAAAGAACGAGTTTTGGACAACTACCTTTCATTCTTGCCAAACTCTTTGCAGACCTCCGTGCAAGCTTTAGAACAAGATTTTGGATGTTTTCTTTCCTGGCAGAGTTTCTCTTTGCAAGATATGGTGGAAAAGCTTTTGGCTGAGTGTTGAGCGGCAAGACACGCAGAAGACGCAGATACACAGCTCTCTCACATAGACCTGGCTCCCCAAGACCCAAGGACACAAGCTCTACAGCTAAACTTAACTCCTCTCAATTTCAGCCAACATCACTAAGCTGTTCCCTGAGCTCACAGATAGAAGAGCTGTGAAGGAGACATCCCTGACACTGTAAGACTCCAATGAAAACCACTGCCAAGAGATGGGGCTGGCAAGCTAAATTTTGGCCTTTTCTCTGTTCATTGTGAGCTGCTCCTTAAGACACTTCTCATCCTGTTAGATCCATCCTCTCATTGAATCACTACTGCACCTGACAGGCAGAAAAGATAAGGGATGGAGGGGGTTTTAATAGGTTGTTTTCTTCTGCTTTTTAACTAGGTCCATTGACATGTTTGTTTCCTTGTATGGCATCTAAAGACAGGCCCAGATCTCCCAATGGCACCTTGCAATCCCCAGACACTGCTCTTGCTTTGAGCAGTGTGTGTGCTCAGATGATTTCCAGAGGTCCCCTCCATGACCACTGCAAAGCCACGTGCCTGTGGCCTCCCAGAGAATGGCTCTGTTTGGCTGACAGTGCTGAGGAAGCATTTCAGAAGCTGCTGGTGCTCAGCAGGGTGCAAGCCAGCTACCAACACGTTCCAGCAGCCTCCAGGAAATCTGGGACAGGGAAAGCTCCAAGGCTGCTGAAAGCAAGAGCAGATGCCATCCATGCTGCTCACTTCCAGCCAGGCTGCAGGGCAGCAGCTGCAATGCTCTGGCTCCTTTTGCTGCTCTTTCCCAACCCTGCTCTCTCCCAAAGGTGTTTTGCACAGGGACAGATGAGCTGCCTCACCTCTGGGTGCTCAGCTGGTACCGAGCTGCCCGGGCACCGACATTGCGCACCAGCAGAGTCTGCCGGGTGCTGACCTTGACTGGACACTTGGAGAAGTCCAGCTGGGCAGGGAAGTCCAGCATAGCTTGGGCACCAGTGGCCCGAATTGGCACAACTATCCTTTCCCTGGCAGTGATGCAGACCAGCTCGTGGCAATAATCCTGCAGGAAAAGAAACTGCCTCAGCACAGGGCATTTAGTGCCATCCCCATGGCAGAAGAAAAACCATTTCTATAACCCTTCAAGGACATCAATTTACCTATTGCACCCTAAAATGAACACTAAGTTCTACTAATATGTCACATTTTAAAGGCACTGGAGCACTTTGCAAAACCCATCTCTGTGGCATTCAGCTCTTGTGTCACTTGGGTCATACCCATACCCTAGGCCACCATAATTTTTACTCTAAACTTTAATGATGTTAAAGAATTCCTAAGGCCCTTCTAAGGAGCATGGAGCAAGGGAGACCAGGACATTTATCTTTAGGTTTCTTTATTCCCACTGTCTGAGAATAGGACAAAGTGTTCAACTGCCTCTAAGCAGCAAAAGGAAGATGAGAAAACAGCTGCACCCAAAGAGATCCTGCACCTCTGGCCTGGTGCAGAAACATCAGTTGGCTCAGAACTCCCCTCTAACTTTGCCTGTCCAACCAAGTCAGGAGAAGAACAGTGCCAAGAGGCAGCAGGATGCTGTTGGAAAGGGCCTCTCTTTATTTCCCTGCAAGGCTTCCTCCCTTCCATGCTATGTCCTAAACCCTTCTGTATGAACAAGCCTCCAGATCAGAACATGAACCCTCCAGGGTCAGACTTGCCAGGGCCTCAGCACTGCTGTGCAAACCTCCCCACAAAAGCACCTTTGGCACGGAATGGGTGCCAGCTGACAGAGCAAGCACAGTGACAGGCATGAAGACAGAGCCCCAGCAGTGTCACTGCCACGGGCTCTGGGCTCACAGCTCTGCCTGCAGCTTGTACCTGCCCTGCAGCAGCTCCTGCAGGCAGGTGTCCAAGTCCCCTGCAGCTCAGCAACCTCCTGCTGACCAAGGGCACCCAGAGCCCAGTGTGCCTGTGCCAGGCCAGGCTCACGGGAACAGCACATCCTCTGCCCTGGCCCTGCAGCTGTGCCATGGTCACTTGTGCTCTGGGACAGCACAGCTGCAAGGCTGCAGAACAGAGGGGCTGGAAAAGCACCATCTTTGCTCCAGCCCAGGGGCAGGCAGGGAAGCTGTTGCCAGTCAGCAAGGAGGAAAGCTCCCTGTCTGCTGTTTTCCATCATAATGAAACCCCTTCCACTGGACCTAGAGATGGCCCAACATCGATCAACAGCCCTCTGTCATTTTCATCCTGTTCCCTGTGCATCTTCCCCTGGCAATGCTCAGGGATGTGCAGGGAGGGGAAGCAGAGCCTGTCAGGCCTGGCTGCAGTGCCTGCCAGCAGTGCCAAGGTGTGACTGGCTGCAGGCTGCCTGCCCACGGCCTGGAGCCCAGCTCACAGCATGCAATGGGCTGCAGCAGAGTGCAGGGAAAACAGTGGCTGTGGAGATCGTGTGCTTTGGCTCCTCCAGCCTCACCTTGTTCTCGTCGGGGCTGAAGCGGATGTGCACAGGGGCAGAGGCGCCTGCTGGCACCATATGGTACACATCCCTGGGGCACACCAGCTGGAAATAAGGGCAGCTCTCCATGCACACCTTCACCAGCTGAGGCATCTGCAGCAAAGACACCAAATGATGATTTTGCCACTTGTGGAAACAGGACCAGAGGAGACCTGTCCATGCCCTGCTGATATCCCTCCCTGGCCCCTTTCCCAAAGCACTTTCAGCTGTGCAGGAACAGGCACATCATTCACAAGGCTGAACTTGAATCCCTTCTGTCTGGCTCCAGCATTTTGGCCAGGGCCAGCAGGGCAGTGCCTGCTGGGAAGGAAGGGCCGAGCAGCTCAGCACCAGCAGGATGGAGACAGAGCACCTGAACCAAGTCATCTGCATATTCAACAAGGCCAAAAAACCTGCTGGCTTCTGCCTGCACACAGCCATGAAGTTGTCATGGTCCAGAGGGGGAATGTGCTACCTAAAAGCAAACCAGCACATTGTCCTGGGGGAAGGAAGAAATTCCCTTCTAGCAGATCAGGTTTGGGTAGGGACCTTGTGGGGATACAGTCAGGCAGGCAGAGCAGCATGAGAGGAGACCAAACACTATGGCCTTACTGGGAAGAAAAGCAAACCTGAAAAGCAAAAGGAACACAGCAAGACCATCCCTAAAACAAGGAGATGGCAAAGAGAATTTCAATGGGCAGTAAAGGAGCAAGGAAGAATCATAAAATCATGACAGCAACCAGCTTGCCAAAAGTAACAGAAACACAGACAGGCTGTGCCTATGGACTCTGGGCTTCAAAGGCATTTTCTGCCTGGAGAAACATGACCAGCACTGAGTGACAGTGTGGTTCCAGTATGCAAAGCCAATCTTGGCTCTCCAGGGCTTCCTGCTGCCTGTGCAGGCAAGCTGGGCTGCTGGGCATTCCTGCCTGCAGCCAGCAGGCCAGGTGCTGCCCTCTGGGATTCACAGACACAGCACACATGCATTTTCTAGCACACTGATATCCCCTGAGCACCAAAATGCTCTCCAAAAGTCTAAACCAGATGATTTGGGCTCCCTCCCGTCTCCTCCCACCAGCCCACTCTTGGCACAAGCCTCACTTGAAAAAATGTTTCCCTGACTGAAATTCAAATGGTCTCAAGTTTTCCTCTTTACAGTGGAACACAACTGCTGACATTTTTCAACTTTTTCCCTCTCAGCTCTCTCAGGAAACTGCAAAACAATCCAAATTTCTTCAAGTTTCCACCTTGAAACCTCCAGGACCACATGGCTTTGGATGTGCTGTGGCTCTCCAAAGGGAAAGCAGAGCACCGTGTTGCTTTTGGAAAAGCTGAGCAGAGCTGGACGAAGCTGAGCAGGAGCCTCAAGTGGCACCTAAAGGCCTCTCACTGCTTCTGCTCCATCAGTCTGGTTGCAGGGCTCTTTCAGAACACGGTTCCTGCAGTGCCAATGCCATTAATGAGAAGTGATTCCAGCATAAAGTGCAGAAGACTCAGCCCCTGAACTCTGACAACTGCACAAAGGGAGCCAAACTGGCTGAGAGAGGCAGAGATTCCTACCAGGAGCCAAGATTAACCAAGGAGACACAGGATGTGCTATAGACTCAAGGCAAAGCATGAGGGCAGGTAAGAACTGTACAGCCCTCAACATTCCTATCAATCCAGAGCTTGCAAGAGAAGGAAACTCCTTTGGGATAGACACCATCAATGCATGGCCAAAATCAGGGGACAGTTTCCAGCACAGGAAGATTTCCACCACCTCGCAGAACAAGGTGCTGAGACATTTTCTTCTGCATGTGCTGCAGCAGATAACTTGCTTTGCTGTACACTGGGGGAATGACAGCACTCTCCTCTTCCAGCACAGTGTTAAAGCCCTGTGTGCCAGCACTTACCTTGTCCTTATTCATGAGAGACAGGCACCATTTCAGAGACCTCCCCAGCGACGAAGTTCTGAAATACCAGCTCTGGTGGGGAAACCCCAAACCAGCTCTGTTTCAGGACAACTGACAGCAGCTGGAGAGGAGAGAGAGCAGGGAGAGCTTCAGCTGCTGGGAGGAAGGTTCATGCAGGAGAATCTTCCACTGATCCCCAGTGAAGTACAGACTCTGGGTGAGCACGTCTGCCCAGCCCACACTGGGCAAACAGTGGCTCACCCACCTCTGCTCTGAGCTGATCCAGAGCTGCTGGGCCACACAGAGCAGGCTCAAGCCAAGCTGCTCTTTTGGCATAGATTTCTCCAGGTTTCTTTCTCCACAACGCCAGGCAGCACTTTCCTAAAACACAGCCCTGTGCCCATGTGGTCACAGAGCTCTGGGGCACTGACTGAGCACTCCTGGAGTAAGTAAAACCCATGAATTTACAGGAGACTCCATGGGAAACAATTTTGGGATGTCCTTTACTCTGAGACAGGGAAACCGAGGCCCACACAACTGCAAATATCTTTTTTGCTCTAGAACTTAGACATCAGTAAGAAGAGCACAGGACCAGAGGAGGTGTGAGAGATGAGCTGACATTTGGCTGAAGCCAAAAGGTTATGAAGCAAAAGAATGGAATTTGGTGGTTCTGTGTGTTGCTTGTGGTTTGGATTTGTTCAGGTTGGTTTGTTGAGTGTCACAGTGAGAGGGACGGGGTTGAAGACCTGACCAAAAGGAAGGAGGACAAGAGGGGAGGGGACAGAAAAGTTGGTGGTCAGTAGAGAATGGAAGCTCCTGAGTACCCATCCAATGGCAAAGGGCACAGGGGCCGCCCCAGCCGGGTACAAAGGGGATACAAAGATTGCCATTTTCTCGGAGGGTGTGTGTGTGTGCTTGGCTCTCAGGGAGGGAGACATGCCCGGCTCAGCTGAATCGTTACTAAGAAACACTTTTCTTTTGCTCTGATGATTTTGTTCCCTTTCACTGTACTTAAAAGTTAGTGTGTTTCAAACAGAGGGAAAGGCAAAAATAAAAAGACAAATGAGCTGCAAAGAAAAAGACAAGTGAGGTGAATGCTGAATGAGGATAAGGTTCAGTTATTTTCTCAGCAACTTGGGTAAAAGTAGAGTTGCTATCTCCTTTTTCCATGAGCTTTAAATGGGTGCTTTCTTGTCATTATTGCTATCTTATTTAATGCCATTGTAGGGGCACGTCTGGAATGACACAACAACAGCAAATGCTTCTGGAGCAGACATTGCTTGGAGAAAACTCTGCCCTGCTTTGTCTGCCTTCTCCAGCCACACTGCTGTCACTGCAGAGACGCAAGCAGGTCTCCTCCGTGACTTCGTGACTTCACAGCAGACACATTCTGCTGAAGGGAGTGGCTGCAGCACACTGTCCCTTAGCTGTGCCCTTCCCTGAGGTGTTCCCAAGGCCCCTCTCCAGGACAATCCTTAACCTGGATTGTGTTCCGTGTCTCTTGGGGCCAATTTCCTGCTCAACAGCCCACCTCAATCACCTACCCCTTTGGACTGTGCTTTCTACTGAGCCAGTCCTGCCAGAAAAGCAGCTTTAAACACACCTCTAAGTAGGCACTGATCCAGATAAAGCACATCCATTCCCCTCTGCCCAGGGCCAGTCCCCTGTACATCTGGCAGCCTGCAAAATCTAACACCCCATCAGAGCCCCAACACATTGTTCCAGCCCAAAGCAGTAATGCAATTTGTTTTATTAAAGCTGAAGTAATTCCTGCAGATCCCTGGCCTTCAAAGCCAACACTGCCACTCTGGAGGGAATCCTGTGACCCCAAGCATTTGATGGTGACCACATCTGTAGTAGGCATAGGGACAGGCGTTCGGAAGATTTCGGGCTGTGACGGAAAATTACAGGAATCCTTCTACCCCTCTCCCCATAGATAAGGATCACCCTTGGAATGTAGCCAGACGTGTAGCCCCCCTAACCTATGCATGCCAGTAACTTTCCACTCCATACTAACCCTAGAAAGTATAGCCAAACCCCTGTCTGACGTAGAGAAGCCCCTTAGTCCATAAATACCCTCGAGACCCCTCAATAAACGCCTTTAACCGTCCACCACATTGGTGTCAGCGTCCGTTATTGGCCACGAGGGATCCCAAGGGGAAGATCACAGTGCTGGACTCCGATACCAGGTCATCGCGGCCTTCACAAGAAGGCAACATAGTGGTGCCGAAACCCGGGACACGGGAACGAGTCCGGGCGACGGGGGAACTCCTGGCCAGGGGACAGCACTCAACGCCGGAATGGCTATAGCAAAGAAGGGGGACGTCCCAGGACCCGCGATTCGTATGGAAGCGATAGCGAAGGTCGTAAGTTTGATACATATGCAATGGGGAATCAAATGTGAGCTCAAGAATTTTAATCTCGCATTGACGAGACTCTTAGAGCTTGGGGTCATTGCTCGACCCATAGATATATTACACTCTGAGGTGTGGCAGAAATGTACTGTCACGCTAGCAGAGGACACAAAAGCCACAGGCAGCAGCAAAAGCCTGAAAGCGTGGGGGAAGGCAGAAGCCGCCCTACGCAAAACATTAGAAGAACAGGAGGAGTGGAACACTGCGCGCTCCTGTCTGTTAATCACGCCGCAGCTGGGGGAGGGGGCGATAACGCGAACCCCCCCCGGTGGCGACCCGATTGAAAACGGGGAAACGCGGGGGCCGGGCGCATCCCATCCCTCCCCGAGCCCAGACCACCTCCGGAGCCCCCCGGGGTGCCCGCGGACCCCTCGCCCATCCCTTCCCCGCCGATAGCCGACTTAGCGCAAGAAGCAGAAGGACTCGCACGGTCCTTTTGAGAGAGATTGGCGGCAGAAGCCCGAAATATCGAGAGGGCTAGCGCGCGGGCGAGCGGCGGAGGGGATCCGCCGCCCTACCCGTTTGAATATAGCGCGGGTGGCCGGGAGGAGGGGCAGAGCCCGCCGGCCCGCGGCGGGAAGAACCCAGAGACGCGGCCAGCCGCGAACACGCATGCGCGGGAAACCAGCGCTAAGCCCATGCCCAGCCGGGAGCTGTGGATCCCAGCAGACGCGCATGCGTGGAGGTGCGACAGAGGGCGGGCACTCGCTCGGGAGCCGCGCCCACTGATGCCACCATATATAGGAGAGATCCCTCCCTGCGGGAGGCGGGGCGAGCCCAGGGGGCGGGAGCGGCACCGCCCCCGAGGGGAGGAGCGGGGCCGAAGCCGAACAAAACGGCAGCAGAGACCGGAAGTTCACTGGCAGCCGACTTCCGACTCTGAAGGGAGCCACAGCTCCTCGGATTGCTCTGCAGAGCCCACCGAGTCCAGCAGCGACTCGGAAGCAGAGAAAATTGAATCGATGCAGTTTCGGACGAAACCAAATGAAACTTTTAACACAATCGAGAACCAGCCCCAATACGAACTCACCGATTGGGGTAAAATCAAAATCGAATGCGCGAGATGGGCACCCGCAGCATCGGTGCATGCCTTCCCGGTGAGAATTACAAGACCCCAGAGGAACCAGCAAAGAACATATACTCCCGTTAATTCCAAAGACGTTCAAACAATAGTTAAAGCTATTTCAGAAAAAGGAATTAACTCAGGAGTAGTTTCCACTCTCGTGGACAGTCTTTTTAGCAATGATGATTTACTCCCTTTTGATATAGTGCAAATAAGCCGTATGCTTTTTAATGGGGCGAGTTTGATAATATTTAAACAGGAATGGACAGACCGATGTACGGCCATGCTCGCTCAGGCAGCGGGGGAAGGGCAGCCACTCCACGGGTCGAGTTTATCTAGGTTGTTAGGGAAGCATGACGCAGTAGCCACACCCCAGCAACAAGCTGCGCAGCTTCGGACTGAGGAGGTCAGAGCGACTTCCCGGGCGGCCAGAGAAGCTATACGCGCCGCATCCAGGGTTGTGGACAGACCGACACCATAGTCGACCATCAAACAGGGGGAGAGTGAAGGCTTTACACAATTTGTTGACCGCCTCCAGGCTGCGGTAGACTCTTCTAATTTACCCGCTGTTGCAAAAGGTCCGGTGATAACCGACTGCCTTCGGCAGCAATGTAACACCGTAACCAAAGATATATTGCGTTCCCTGCCGGCCGGGGCCAGCCTGGCTGACATGATTAAGCATGTTGTGAAGGCAAAACAGCTGACCCCACTCCAAGCAGCCGTCCACACCCTAACCAGTGCGATAGCCTGCTTTAAATGTGGCCAGTCAGGTCATGTGGCAGCCAGCTGCCCCCAACCAGCACAGCTTCCTCAGGCAACACCCTCGCCCCAGCAGCGCCCCAGAGGGATCTGCTGGAACTGTGAGAAGAAAAGTCACCTCGTTAGAGACTGTAGATCCCGGCCCCGGGGAAACGGGAGGGGGGGGGGCGCGCGGGCCATATTCGACCCCCTCCCACTATGGATGCGAGACAGCCCATCTATGCCAACCCACAGTAGAGCAGGGGACCTTCATACCCTATGCTCCCACAGGAGACAGTCAGTATCGCACCCCCGCCAGCGATACAATGGCAGAGCTATGCAGTACCACCAACCGTGCCCTCACACCCCCCATCATCACAAGCCAAGCAAGCGCTACAGGACCAGCAGGAGACGCCCCAAACCGGGACCCCTGGGTGGCCCTGGCCATGAAAATAGAGAAAGAACCCCCGAGAGTGTGGGAGACATGCCGCCTCTATGGCAGTCGAGACCCCCACATCATAGGACTTCAGTTTTGGGTAGACACGAGATCAGACTGCACGATTCTCCCCCAATCACATTAGCCCAGACATTAGCAGTTTAAAGAAGTCCCTCCAGTGAACGGAGTGGGGGGACAAACCCGGGCATGGAAAAGCACCCAGCTGGTGGCTATAACACTTCACACGAACAAGGGACCAGAACAAACAGTAGCAATTTACCCCTATATTTTGCAAAACTCTCCGCCACTAATAAGAAGAGACATCCTTGCCATGCTAGGAGTCAAGATTACAAATTTATCATAGGGGCCACTGCTGTACACCCTCAGCTGCCAATCAAATTGACTTGGAAATCGTCAGATCCTATTTGGAGGGAGCAGTGGCCTTTGTCGGAGCCTCGAGTGGCAGCTTTGCTGGAACTGGTCAACCGCGAACTGCAAAAGGGTCACATAGAACCCTCCACCAGTCCATGGAACACCCCTGTGTTTGTAATCCCCAAAAGGTCCGGAGAGGGTTATCGTCTCGTCCACGACCTGAGAGAAGTGAACAAGACGATTCGACCCATGGGTCCAGTCCAGACACTGCTACCCATGAATTCAGCTATCCCTGAAGGACAGCCGTGCGCAGTGCTGGACATCAAAGACTGTTTCTTCTCGATACCCCTGCATCCGGACGACAGAGAACGCTTTGCCTTTTCCGTGGCGTTTCCAAACGGTAATCGGCCTAACCTCCGTTTCCAATGGAGGGTGCTTCCACAGGGCCTAGTGGACAGTCCTGTTATCTGCCAGATCACCGTAGACAGAGCACTGATGCCGATCCGACATTCCTACCCTGCCGCAACCATCATCCAATACATAGACGACATCCTAGTCGCTGCACCATCGACGAGCCAGGTGGACCACCTGGTGTCTACAATCACAGAAACCCTCCGGGCCAACGGCTTCGAGATCGCAAGTGCAAAAGTCAAGAGAGGACCCTGCGTGACCTTCCTGGGAGTAGGAATCACAAGTTCCTACGTGACTCCTCCCAAAGTAAAGATCCACCGAGATATCAAGACACTTCACGATGTGCAATGCCTGGCGGATCGCTGCAGTGAGTCCGCAACGTCGTCCTAATCCCCCCGAGGTCATGGACCCTTTATATGACCTCCTGAAGTGACAACACCCCTGGGAACCCAAGGAACTGACACCACAAGCGGCGAGCTCCCTCGATTTCATCGACCAGCAGATGTCCACTAGCACGCTAGGCAGATGGAACCCGGCCATGCCCCTGGACTTATACGTTCACTTCATACCAAAGGGCGGAGTGGGAGCACTAGCACAAGGACCTTCCGAAAAATCCCGACCGATCCAATGGGTAGTCCTCGGGAGACCCGCTCGTGCATTCTCCCCGGGAATCGAATGCGTCGCCAACCTCATCAGAAAAGGCAGGAAACTAGCTTTGAGACACCTAGGAACTGAGCCAACGAGAATACACCTTCCCTTTCGCAAGCAACCGTCTGCGGAGTCACCCGCGATTTCCGAGCACCTAGCCCTTGCTCTCACCGGCTTCGGAGGAGAAATCTCCTACTCTGCAAAACCACCCTGGACTCGGCTGCTGACCATCATCGACATAGACATACCACTAAAGGTCAAGGACCGACCGCAGCCAGGGCCAACGGTCTTCACGGACGCTTCCTCCACGACTTCTACTGCAACGGCAGTGTGGCAGGCAGGAGAACAATGGCATTGCATTAAAGCATGTGACCCCACACTGTCAGTGCAGCAACTGGAAGCGACAGCAGTGGTCTTAGCATGCGGACTTTTCAAAGATGAACACCTCAATATAGTAACGGACTCTATATTCGTGGCGAGGCTTTGCCTAGCCATGGCAGGACCAGGTGTGTCAACATCTACAGCAGCCCTAATGCTGGAAGAAGCGCTCTCCTCACGACAGGGCACCGTATCCATCATTCACGCCAACAGCCACAACCCAATCAAAGGTTACTTCCAGACAGGCAACGACAAGGCGGACGCCGCAGCAAAAGGCGTATGGACGTTGCAGGAAGCTCGTCAGCTGCATGAATCACTCCATATCGGGGCCAAGGCCCTGGCGAAGAGATGCGGGATTTCTACAGCAGACGCAAGACATGTGGTGGCGACCTGTCCTTACTATCAGAAGTCACCCCTGTGGACCAGTGGAGTCAACCCGAGAGGTCTCAAGCCTTCACAAATCTGGCAGTCGGACTTCACCTTGTGTCAACTGCTGAAGCCCCGAGCCTGGCTTGCTGTGACGGTGGACACTTTCAGCGGAATGATCGTGGCCACACAGCACCCCAAAACTAACTCTAAAGCCACAATTCAGCACTGGCTGACAGCCATGGCGTGGCTTGGCATCCCCAAACAGATCAAAACTGACAACGGTTCCAATTTCACCTCCAAACCAGTGCAAGAATTCGCCTCAAAATGGGGCATCACACTAGTACAGGGTATCCCGTATAACAGTACCGGGCAGGCCATAGTCGAGCGGGCGAATCAAACCCTGAAAACCAGGCTGGAGGTGTTGGCAAAAGCAGAGGGTTTTGCCAATTCTATTCCCCCGGGAGATCAGGCACACATACTAGCAACCGCCTTGCTAGCACTGAATCAATTCCCTAGGGGGGATGAAACAAACAGCCCCGTCCAGAAACACTGGGCCACCAAGGCGCTAGAGGAAGGCCCACAGGTTGCAATTAGAAATGAGCTAGGCGAATGGGAGCAGGGCTGGAAGTTGATGCTCACGGGACGAGGGTACGCGGCTGTCAAAAAGGACAGCGAAATTAGGTGGTGTCCACTTAGGTCGATCAAGCCCGACCTTCACACTGGGAGGGACAAGACTGATGAGAATTGTGAGTTTCTATTTACAGGACATGCTTATGGGTCGTCCCCGGGATGCGTATGTTCCCCTCCCAGAGGAAAGTGACAGTCCACCGAGCCGCCGGACAACACCCGAGAGACCCGCACGGGCGAGACCCAAGCAACCACGGTGTTTCTGTGTGATTATGCTATTGGGGCTCGTCGCCGGAGGGCAAGCCAGCCCAGACCACTACCCTCACCAGCCCTTCAGGTGGGTCATGCAACATCTTGATGGTGACAAGATGCTCAGAGACATCACCACGCCAAACGCCCCGTCCTTCGTGCTTAGCATCACCGACCTGTTTCCGGAACAGCCAAAGGTAGACCCCCATTCTTCACACGCCACACACATGTACCTAACTTACTGGTGCCCAGCCTCAAACCCAGGAAAAAGTTATTGCAATCGCCCAGGGTGGGGATACTGTGGGCACTGGGGCTGCGAAACAGTAGTTACAGACGCCAGGCCGTCAGGACCTGGGTGGGACCCACAAGAGCCCGACAGATTCCTACAGTTCACCTGGGCACCCACAGGTTGCAAAACACCCGTCTTCCTTCAGGGAAGTTTCTATCGAAACCACCATAAAGTCCCCAAATTCCGGAAATGCACTCACTATAACATGACAGTCTTGCAACCAAATCACCCTAGCTGGGCTGTGGGCAAAACGTAGACAGTAGTCCTTCAAGGGTCAGGAAAGTGGGTGAATGTGCGAATTACCAGACTCCAACCGTCAGCACCCAGAGCAGTTGGGCCCAACAAAGTGATCAAAAGCACACAGAAAGAGAGAAACATGACCTACCCCAAACCCTTGCCCACAAGGGTCACCGAGGTCCCGACTGGCGATGAGGAAGCCTTCCAGATAGGCCGCTCAGCCAGGTCGGACCCGGACCCAATCCTTCGCATGTTAGAAGCTACCTTTCTATCCCTGAATGAATCTAACCCTAACCTAACCGACTCCTGCTGGCTTTGTTACGATGTTAAACCCCCCTTTTACAAAGGAATCGCTTTAGATACCCCCTTCAGCTATTCCACAGCCGATGCCCCTCGCCAGTGCAGATGGGACACACCCCGCAAAAGAATTACCCTGAGTCAAGTCACAGGTCAGGGCAGATGCTTTGGCAATGCAACCCTAGCTAAGCAGAAAGGCGACGTCTGCACCGAAGTAGTTGAGCCCGACAGGAAGAATAATAAGTGAGTAGTCCCATCCGCATCTGGGATGTGGGTTTGCCAGAGATCTGGAGTGAGTCCCTGCATGTCTCTTGCCAAATTCGATAACTCTAACGACTTTTGTGTTCAAGTTCTGATCATCCCTAGGATCCTGTATCACTCAGACAAGGAGGTGTACCACCTTTTCGAAGAAAACAGCCGGCTCCACAAGAGAGAAATACTAACAGGTATAACTATCGCAATGCTGCTCGGCCTAGGAGCAGCTGGAACGGCAACAGGTGTCTCAGCCCTAGCAACTCAACACCAAGGACTGTCTCAGCTGCAGATGACCATCGATGAAGACCTACAGAGGATCGAGAAATCCATTTCCTTTCTAGAAAAGTCAGTCTCCTCGCTCTCAGAAGTAGTCCTGCAGAACAGGAGAGGACTGGATCTCCTGTTCATGCAGCAAGAGGGTCTGTGTGCCGCCTTGAAAGAAGAATGTTGTTTCTATGCTGACCACACAGGAGTCATTAGAGATTCCATGGCAGAACTCCGAAACAGACTGGCTCAGAGACAGAAAGACAAGGAAGCCCAACAGAGCTGGTTCGAATCCTAGTTCAATCAATCACCATAGTTAACCACCCTAATTTCTACCCTAATAGGTCCATTAGCAATGCTGCTTTTAGCTATTACCTTCGGGCCATGCCTGCTGAACAAGCTAGTCTCATTCGTTCAGGCCCGCCTAGAATAGACTAACATCCTGTTCGTGGGACAGCAACAATTACTGTGAACTCAACAGAGAACACTGCCAGTCACGAGAGACTTGCCTGGCAGAAACTTACTCAGGTTTCCCAAGACCCTTTTCCCTAGTCAGATCTCAACCTCCTACCTCATTTCAGTACCTATGTATAAGACTACCTCGTTCATTTGTGAAAGAAGAGAGGGAAGTGTAGTAGGCATAGGGACAGGCGTTCGGAAGATTTCGGGCTGTGACGGAAAATTACAGGAATCCTTCTACCCCTCTCCCCATAGATAAGGATCACCCTTGGAATGTAGCCAGACGTGTAGCCCCCCTAACCTATGCATGCCAGTAACTTTCCACTCCATACTAACCCTAGAAAGTATAGCCAAACCCCTGTCTGACATAGAGAAGCCCCTTAGTCCATAAATACCCTCGAGACCCCTCAATAAACGCCTTTAACCATCCACCACATTGGTGTCAGCGTCCGTTATTGGCCACGAGGGATCCCAAGGGGAAGATCACAGTGCTGGACTCCGATACCAGGTCATCGCGGCCTTCACAAGAAGGCAACACACACCAAAGCAAGAGGTGCCTCCTTCAGCAGGAGAATGGCAAATGGCAATGTTGTGCCTTTGTGTCCCCAGCCTTCCCCCTGTTAGCAATGGCAGCTACGCTCCAGCACACCCCAGCAGCTTCAGCTGAGGTTATTTGTGCTGGCTTAGTGCAGATCAGGACTCCCAGTCCACCACTCCCAGCAGTTTGCAATGACAGCAGGACCTGGACACTGAGGTATTTTGCTGGAGGCAAGCCTGTCACAAGCACACACCCTCTTCAAACTTCCTGTTAAACAGAAAGGAAAAGAGCAGGAAAAGGCTACCTTTGGACCAGTCTCACTCCTGTCTAGAAATGGGCCAATTCTGGGCAGAATACTCCCTCCAGTGCTGGCCTCCTTCTTCCTGCTGAGAAACTTCTCCCTCAAGAACTTAGAGGGAAGCAGCTGAAAGGAAAAAATACACCAGCTAGAGCCTCAGAGATGCACTTGTTCAGAAAGGCTTTTCTTGAACAAGTGGCACTGGTGAATAACTTGTGATCACAGCCACTAGGACAGCCCTGGAAGCCCTGGAAGTTTCCTGCTGAAATACTTAGCATCAGTCAATTAATAATACAGAGTGCAATACACATACTCCAGCCAAAAGGCTCTGTCCCATGAGCTTCTCCGTGACTGGATGTGACATGTTTGGGGATTTCTGCTCTTTGGGCATTTGTTTCCTCTTATGTTTCATTGGATTGAGGCAGTGACCTTTCCAGAGAATGGGGAGGAGCTCTCAGAGCTGCCTGAACTCCATCCCTGCACAACACTCAGAACTCACAGCAAGGAGATATCGCTGCTGGCTGAGTCCAAGAGATGCAAGAAAACAAAGTTGTACCTAAAGTGAGGTGCACAGGAATGTGTCCAGGTTTTAGTTCTCCCTGTTAATTGTTTTCTCTGTCTGGGCTGACAGAGCCCTCCACAGAAGAAAACAGAGGGATCTCCTTGACAGAGCCTCAGCAGTGGGGCATCTTCAGTCAAGTGAGCTGCAGACAGCAAGGGACCTTTGTGGCCCTGGCCCCAGTGCTGCCTGCAGGGCTGGATCTGTGCCCACACAGGAGCTGGGAGAGAACAGCTGCTTTGCAAGCTCTTCCAGCTGGGACCAGCCGTGACTCTCAAGGCTTTGGGCAGAGTTTGAGCCTCCCCCCCAAATGCCCAGGTGCCCAAGGGCAGGATGGTCAGAGCAGCACAGGTGAGTGCCCAGCCTGACAGAAGGAATTCCTGTGGCAAAGGGAAAGGGACAGAACACATGCTCAGGGCTTCAGCTGTACATTGGTTTCACTTGGCTCCGCTGGCACAGCCAGGCAAGGCACAACTGAAGCATCCCACAGTGCTCCCTACTGCACCAGGACAGCCCCAGCAACAGGAGCACGGCACAAAGGGCTGGGGAGGGGCTCTGCAGCTTCACAGCACTGCTGGACAACAAGGGCAGGGAGAGCAGGGACACCAGGGCAGTGCCAGCCTTAACACAGCCCCAGGGGCTACTCACAGTATCAGGCTTCAATCCTTCCCTGGACAAAAGACGAGGTGTTGGTGTCTTCTTTGGCAATCCTGACGCCATTTCCAAGAGAAGATCTCGCAGATGAGCGACAATGCCTCAACAAAACTGGAAGGAGCAACAATGGAACTCTGAAAATCCAGCACCCAATTCATGGCAGATTCTAGGGATATACTGGTGCTAAAAATGTTATATTATTTGAAAGTAGCTAAGCGCTTGTTTGGTGTAAATAGCTAGTATAGTTAGGCCTCTAGCTGGACTTTATTTGAACTCTATGGCTACCTTGTGCAATTCAAAGATGGATCATACTGAAACCTGGAGCTCAAAAGCTGAACATTAATAAGAGTTGGAACAGACAAAGCTGTAGCTTAAATATTACTTAAAAATAGCTAGAGTGGGCCTCCTCTTCTTTAGGCTAAAGCACCCCTGTGCTCTCTCAGCTGTTCCTCACAGCTGAGAGACTCGTGAGAGACTGGAATGTTATGGCTAATGGCTTAAATATCATTATAAAGGACTTTCTGCCCATTGGGACAAAACTGTATAAAGAAGCTGCAACCACCGAAGCCCACCCTTCCCTGAAAATGCCTCCTGACTGGAACTTGGCACTGTGAGTTAAGCTGCCTAAGGCAACTTGAGACAAGATCAAGGTGACACTATTGTCCCATTAGCTCAGGGCTGGGGAGAAGTAAACAAGGCTGAGGAGAAAAACCTATCCACAACAAAGCCAAACCCAGCAGCTGTCCTGAAAATCAGCTCTGTCTGCCTTCAGGCTGGGGAAGCCACAGCCACAGACTCTTCTGCTGAGGCCAGGTTTGCACACAAACCTCCCATCAAAGACCTCCACAGTGCCTCCAGACCCATTCCTGAGGCCTTGCACCAGACCACTGCAGGGCATGCAAAGTAACACAACAAACCTGAAAATCCAGAACCCAACTCATGGCAGACTCGAAGGATATACGGGTGCTAAAGATTTTGTATTATTTGAAAGTAGCAAGAGACAGAGTCAAACTTGCCCCACGCCAGGGAGGTACCTGGGCAGTCCCACCTTGCCCAAATCTGCATGAATCCATTGGAGTCTTACGTTTTGCCAGACTTCACCACAGAGAAGACCAGAAGAGGATTTAATGGTATGCCAATGGGATCCATGGAATGGTGCTATTTTCTACTAAATCTGTCTCTGTCACACTCTTTCTCCCGCCCCTTCCCAACCCCCATCACCCTCCCACTTTTTCTTTTCTTTCTCTCTCTTTCTTCCTCACATTTACTGTTACATAAAAACCAGACTATTGACTTTGGCATGTGGTCTCATTTGCACCTCAATACAGAGGGATCTCCCTAATAATTTTGATAACCAGGTGATAAAAACCCACTGAAACTTGAACAGAACTCATTCACCTTTAAGCAGTTTAAGCAATTACTACAGGGAAAAATGCATAGACTAGTATATTTAGAAAAAGTTGCATTTCTTCAGTGAAAAAAAAAGCAGAATCAGTAGACCATTTATTGTTCATCCTCTCAGGTGTACATGTCACTGAACTGCTGCACCAGAAGACTGGCATGATCACATTCTCTATTGCCCTTTGGCATTCTCTTTCAGAGCACAATGAAACAAAACCAAAAAGTTCAACTTTAGTCGATCTTTACCTTCAACTGAAATTCAGGACTCCCTAGCAGAGACTGATGTTCTGCACGCTGAGGAACTTTTCACAGAGGCCAATGCTCTGCACCTTTAGGAATTCTCTGCGCAGACAATGCTCCGCCAACAATTCCCTTGGCGAATCGCCCGGTGCAGCCGCCTGCAGGAGCCCAGGCTGCGCACACCCAGCCAGGGCCACGCTCTCAGACGGCTGAGGCCGCGCCGCTGTCACAGACGCTGAGGGCCCGGGCGCGGTTACCGGGCAACCGCGGCACCGAGTGCGGGGCCGGGCCGGGCCGGGCCGCGGGGATTTCCAAAGGAGTCACTCGAGTGACTGACTTCAGTTTGGTGCTTCCCAAGAGTCTTTCTGTAAGTAAGGAAAGGTTAAAATGTGGTGATAAAGGCACCTATGTCAGGTCTATACATTGCTCTTTGTAGCACTACTATTCTACCCTGGCTGGAACAGCAGGAGGGGCTGAGGGAGCTGGGAAGGAGGCTCAGCCTAGAGAAAAGGAGCCTCAGAGGGAATCTTCTGGCTCTGCACAACTCCCTGACAGGAGGAGACAAGAGGCTGCTTCAAGTTCAGGCCCCGCCGGAGCCGCGTGCTTCCCCCTCTCCTCCTCCGCTCCGCCTCTTCCTCCCTCCCTCCTCCTCCTCCCCCACTCCCGGAGCCCTCGCAGCCCGCGGGAGGGGCGGGGATGGAGCCAGGACAGGCCGGAACGCAGAGAGGGCTGGGAGGGATGCCAGGAGTGGGAGTGACTGGGCTGTACTGTGATCATCCTGGGAGCAGCTCCTGGGTGACCGAGTTCTACTGGGATCATCCTGGGATCACACTGGCAGTGAGGAGGAGCAGCTCGATGGCTCCAGCGCTGGGGCTTGGGGTGCTCCTGGGGGCCCAGGGGGGAGTGGAACCCCCGGCACGGGACCCTGAACCGCCACTGCCGGCACCGGGACCCCCCTGCTCCCCTTATCCTGCACAGGGACCCCCCTGAATCCCCCATTCCGGACATCAGGAGCCCCTGCTCCCCTTTTCCCGGCCGACCCATGGCTCCCAGCCTCCAGACTTCCCGTGGGCTTGACCCTGGGACACCCTGGAACGCCTTGGTCCCCCATTCCTGCCTTTCCCAGCCCCCAGCCCCAGCTTTGTGCAAAACCAGAGACTACTAGAACTCCCCCTTCCCGAACATCCTGGGTGTCCCCACCCTGGTACCCTCCTTTTTTGGGAAATCCTGGATTCCCCTTTCCTGGGCTCAAGGACCCCCTGGAACTCCCTTCTACCTCTTAACGTCCCTGCCCTCCCCATTTCTGTGAACCTGAGAACCCCCCCTGCACCCCCATTCCTGAGAACCCAGACACCCTTTTACCCCTTTGCTTGGCACTGAGACCCCCCTGCACCCCCTTATCTGGCACCAACTCAACCTTTTCCCAGCCCTCCACCTCTCCCAGCCCCCAGCCCCACCATTTTCCCTGACCTGGGACCCCTGGGCCCCCATTCCTGCCTTTCCCAGCCCCCAGCCCCCAGCCCCTCCTTTCATCACACTGAGGAGCCCTGGCACCCCCTTTCCTGGGCACAGGGGCACAGGATTCCCTGGACACCCCATCCCAGTCCCTGCACCCCCTTTCCTTGACTCTGAGCCCCTGAACATCCTTCCCAGCTCTGCCAGCTCTTCATTTCCCCCCTTTCCTTGGCCTGTTGACAGCCCTGGATCCCCAAACTCCCACTTCCAGCGCCCCAGCTCCCCTAAATCTCCGTGTCCCCCCAGTTCTGCACTCCCTGCAGTACCTGGAAGTGGCGCTGTCAGAGCCTGCCCCCAGTCCTTGATTGTGGGGAAGGTGGACAGGACCCCCTGGGAGCACTGGGGCAGCGAGCGGGGCCGGATGGAGCCGCAGAGAGCGGGGATGGGGGCAAGAGCTGAGCTGGGATATTGGGATAGCCAGAACTGGGATATTGGGATAGCCAGAGCCGGGATATTGGGATAGCCACGGCTGCAATATTGGGATAGCCAGGGCTGGGACACTGGGATAGCCAGAGCTGGGATATTGGGATAGCCAGGGCTGGGATATTGGGATAGCCAGGGCTGGGACACTGGGATAGCCAGGGCTGGGATATTGGGATAGCCAGAGCTGGGATGTTGGAATAGCCAGAGCTGGGATGTTGGAATAGCCAGGGCTGGGATATTGGGATAGCCAGGGCTGGGATATTGGGATAGCCAGAGCTGGGACACAGGGATGGCCAGAGCTGGGATATTGGGATAGCCAGGGCTGGGATGTTGGAATAGCCAGAGCCGAGATATTGGGATAGCCAGAGCTGGGATATTGGGATAGCCAGGGCTGGGATATTGGGATAGCCAGGGCTGGGATATTGGGATAGCCAGAGCTGGGTTATTGGGATAGCCAGGGCTGGGATATTGGGATATCCAGAGCTGGGATATTGGGATAGCCAGAGCTGGGACACAGGGATGGCCAGAGCTGGGATATTGGGATAGCCAGGGCTGGAATATTGGGATAGCCAGGGCTGGGATATTGCAATAGCCAGAGCTGGGATATTGGGATAGCCAGGGCTGGGATATTGAGATAGCCAGAGCTGGGATATTGGGATAGCCAGGGCTGGGATATTGGGATAGCCAGAGCTGGGATATTGAGATAGCCAGAGCTGGGATATTGGGATAGCCAGGGCTGGGATATTGGGATAGCCAGAGCTGGGATATTGGGATATCCAGCCCCAGCTCAAGGACAGGACCCGGCCTGTGGCCAACAGTGCCCTGGAGACGGGGCCAGTACAAACAGAGCGGGGGGAGTGGGGGGAGCTGGGGGCTGGGCTGGGATCTGTGGGAATGGAAGACTCTGAGGGGCTGGGATGGGATCTCTGCGGATGGAGGGATCTGTGGGGCTGGGATGGGAATCCAGGGAGCTCCATGGGGCTCCCTGGGGCTGGGACACGACTCCATGGGTCCGTTCTCTCCTCGTTCCCAGGTCTCCACACGCTGCAGGTGGTTTCCAGCTGTGACCTCCTGCCAACAGAGTGTCCATGGATCCCATAGGTACGGCTATGAGGGCTGGGATTTCATCTCCTTCCAGCTGGGATCCAGGAGCCTTGCAGGGTCTGATGGTGCCACCTGGATCACCCAGAGGTGCTGGGAGTCCAAAGGGATCATGGTGGAGGAGATGAAGCATTTCCTGGGACACACCTGTGTGGAAGGGCTCCTAAAATACATCAGATATGGTCGGGAGGCTCTGGAGCACAAAGGTGGGCGTGGGAGGGGAAGGGCAATTCTTATGGGAATGGGGTATTCAGGAATGGGGGACTTGGGAATGCAGGAATTGCCATGGAATTTCCATGGCCAGATCTCACTCTCATCCCAGTCAGGTGAGAATTCCATGGATGGATCTCCCCCCTAACCCACTGCCATGGGAATTCCATGGGGAAATGATTTGAATTTATGACCAATCCAATGCCAGCAGTGCAATGAGAAGTAATCCCTGCTGGGGTTCCATGGGATATCAATCCCAATCCTTTGCCCAGGCCGGCTCTGCTGTGCCCGTGGGAGCACCAGGGGAGTGCCCTGTCCTTGCCCTGAGCCCAGCACGAGCGTTTCCTTGGCTGTTCTGTGCCCTGCCTGGGGCAGGAGGTCATGGCTGGAGCGGCTTTGGTGGCCCCGGGCACCCGGCCGGGCTGCAGCCACTGCAGGGGCTCCTGGGGAATGTTCCAGAGCAAAGCTTAAAGCAAACAACAGTTCCTGGAGGGGATTTTGCCCCTGGGCCTCTGCTGGGAGCCCAAGGGCTCCACTCAAAGTGCTGGAGCTCAGTGTCCCTCGGCCAGGCCATGTTCCCTGACTGTGCCCTGTCCCTCAGCTGTGCCCTGTCCCTCAGCTCTGTGGGGCTGGGGGTGGCAGCAGGACCCAGGGCATTCCCTGGGGAGAACAACCCTGAGCCCCAGCTGAGCCAGTTCCCCCAGTTCCCCCCAGGTCACTCCCAGCATGGGCCCTGTGGCTCCCAGTCACCCTCAGAATGGTCCCAGTCACTTCCAGTTACACTCAGTATGTTCCCAGTATCATCCTGGTCACTCCCAGTATGATCCCAGTATGATCCCAGCACAGTCTCAGGTGTTCCCATTCACCCCTACTATAGTTCCAGGCACTGCCAGTACGGTTCCAGTCCTTCCCAGTAGGATTCCAGTATGAAC
Source organism: Molothrus aeneus (assembly GCF_037042795.1). Taxonomy (NCBI): domain Eukaryota; kingdom Metazoa; phylum Chordata; class Aves; order Passeriformes; family Icteridae; genus Molothrus; species Molothrus aeneus. The sequence continues at coordinate 7,184,607 of NC_089669.1, read as the reverse complement.
CCAGTCACTCTCAGTACGGTGTCATTTGCCCCCAGTATGGTCCCAGTCACTCCAAGTCACACAGTATGATTCCAGTCACTCACAGATCCCCCCAGTATTATTCCAGTAACTTTTATGGTTCCTCCGTGATCCCAGTCACTCCCGGTCTCTCCCAGTATATCCCAATTGCTCCCAGTAGCTTCCAGCATGATTCCAGTTGCTCATGGCCACTCCCAGTCACCTCCAGCACAATTCTAGTCACTTCCTGTATATTCCAGTTGCCCCAGCATGGTCTCAGTTGCCCTCAGTCTGCTCCCAGTCACTTCCAGTGTGATCCCAGAATGACCCCAGTCACCCTCACTCAGTGTGGTTCCAGTGGCTCCCAGTGTGATCCCATTTGTCCCAGCATGGTCCCATTTCCTCCCAGTGTGATCCCAGTTTCCTCTAGCACAGCCTCCCAGTATGATCCTACTCTGATGCCATGATGATCCCAGTTGCTCCCAGCATGGTTCCAGTTGCTCCCAGTCTGATCCCAGTTGCTCCTAGTGGCCCCTAGCATAGACCCATCGACCCAAGAATGATCCCAGTATGAGTCCACTCTGATCCCAGTCTCCCCCAGTATGGTCCCAGTCAATCCCCAGATGCCCCCAGTGTAGACTCAGTCACTGCCTGTTCCTCCAGGCGCCCGTGGCTGAGATTGGGTTCCACCTCCAAAATTCCCCGTATCCAAAGACTGCTCCAAAACAAAATCTGCCATTCATGACAAGTCTGGCTGGCCTTGGCCTGGTGAGGCTCTCACCTGCCTCCCAAACACTGGGGCTCTGTGCTTTCATTCCTATGGAAAAGAACTGTCCTTCTTGTCCAGGTGCCCATGGCCAAATTTGTGTTCCACCTCCAACATTGCCTGTTCTGACAGACTGGAGGAGATTGTTGGCTCAAAAGTTTTCATATGAGGGAGGATGAAGGGGCAGGTCAAGCCTTGCCCTGCCCTGTAAGCCCTGCCCTGCCCTGGAACCCAAATCCCCCCAGAGCCTCTATCCCAGCCCAGCAGTGCCTGCCAGTCCCTGGCACAGCACAGGCAATGCTCCACAGCCCCCTCTGCAGCCCCCAGCCCAGCTCCTGAGGGACCAAATGAGCCCAAGTCCCACCTGGGGGAAGGGCCCAGGAAGACCAAGGGGTATTGAAGGCTGACCACAAGGCAAGCACACATCTTGCCCCTCCCTCCTCTTGGAATTTCCATCTGAACACCTCTGGAATCCAGGAGTTGGTAGCTGGTGTGTGTGCTTCTCTAAATCTTATTTGTCTTCCTCTCTCTCTGTGTCTACTTCTTCTATTTTTATCCTCTTGCAAATTTTGAGTAACTTGAAACTGAACAGGCTTAGAGTTTGTGTAGTTGAATGGGCCAAGTTAATGCTTTGAGAAGTGTTTTTTGTTGATTGAATGTCCTATTAAACCTTTTGCCTAAGTTTCTCTGATTTTCTAAAGTTACCAGTAAAGGCTGGTTTGTTGTTTTGACCTCGTGAGAATCTCTTGTTGGTATTACTCCAGTACATCCAACTCAGAGTACACAAACAGCTGTAATTCCTTTTAAATGTCTCACTGAGGGAGTTGTTTGGGGGGTGGGAGTCAGGGCTTCTCTGTCCTGTCCCCACGGTCTCTGGGCAGGGATGGCCTCAGTGGGGGCTGCTGACATCCTCACAACTTGGAGGCTGCTGCTGAATTTTCCTGCTCCAGAGGCTTGTTCAGCCTTCAGCTCTTCAGTGCAGGAATTCAGTGTCCCAGGGCTCATGAACATTCAGAACACCTGAACAAGCCAAGCCTCTGGGAATCATTTGATTTTAATTTTCAAATCATTTGTGGATGCATCGATCTCAGTAGTGTATTCAAAGTGAATACATGATATTTAAAAAGACCGTGAGAAAAGAATTTTTAGGTCCTGTTTAGTTTTGTTTTCCTGTTAATTAATTATATGTGCAGTCTCCAATTGACACTGAATCCAAGTGCCTCCTCCTGCAGTTTGAATGGATATGAAAATCAAGACCCTTCATGGCTGACAATCCATCAGACTCTGTCCCTACCCCCACCCCACCATTTCCCCCATCCAAGCCCTGGCACTCAGAGCAGCCTTGTGCAAATCTGAGCTCCCTCCAGCCCAGGCTGCACCTGCAGCTTTCAGCTCCTTGGCTCCAGCTCCCACCTGCTCTCCTTGGAGAAGGAGCTGCCCAGGACACAGAGGGATGTTCATTTCTTGTCAGCCAACAAAGCCAAGGGAAGGCACAGCTCCATCAAATGCCAAAGTCATTCCTCTGCTGGATATTAAATCCACTTTGCACAGCAGACAGTCTCAGAGCAATGGAAAACACCTTCTGTGCCCAGCACAGATCCCAAGGTCCCCCCAAACCCTCCCTGCCCCAATTCTCCCCAGATTTGCTCTTTGCACACACGAGTCACACGCTGAAATCAGGAGCCCCTTCATGCCCAGAGGGACAAAAAGAGAGAAAGGGGATGAAGAGCTCTCCTGTGCAGAGCCAAGGTCCAAGTGCAGCCCCTGCAGTGGGAACCACAACTCATCAGGTTTGTGTCTCAGGGACTGGTGACACTCAGAGGCACAGGAAGGTTTCTTGCCAACAAAAACAAGTTGAACATTTGAACAGTTTAATAACCATCACAGCTCTTCCCTCAGCTCTCTGTGATGTCCCAGCAGCTTCTGACATGTCCACCATCCCCAAGGGATTTCTTACAGGAACAGTTTTAGACAGTGATATAAGCAAAGGTAATTCTGTGATACATATAAACACAATTAGAATGTTTATATGTAATGTGGAGTTGTATATGTAATATGTGAAGTTCAAATATATACCACTAATGTGGTATATATTTGAACTTCAGAAATATTGGCAACTAGCTGAAGCTCAAAGCATGAAACCAGTCATTTGAGAGGCACTTGAATGACCAGAGAGCATCTGTATGAGAAAATCTGGGAGTGCTGGAAAGGACATAGATCCAGCATTAACGAGCGCCACTGCAATTGTACCTGGAACAGCCCCAGCACTGCTTTGTCCTGAGGGTTGCCATGGCAGCCGAGGACAGCAACAGCTCTGCAGGCAAGTGGTCATGGAACCTGGCTGCAGAAATGGGTCCTTAGGGTGGTTTCCAAGGAAACTTGAACTGATGGGGGTTGCCATGGTACCCAAATCCAGCAGCAGGGTCAGTGAAGTCTCCATGGCAACAGTCCCTTGCAATGGCCCCGTGCAGGTAGGGATGATGATCCACCCTCACAGCTGGCTTAGGGCAGCTCTGCAGTGCCCTTCCCTACAGTCTGTCTGCACAGAAGCACTTGCAGAGCTCTCTGCATTTCCCTTCCCTCAGTCTTGGATCACTCACACACCTCCCAACTTGGATCTTGGAGCTGCGAGGAGTTCAAAGATTGTCTATTGGTCTAATTCTGCCTTCAGCCAAATCTGGATTTGTGTTTATTGCAGAATTTCCTGTGTGTCTAAATCATTCCTCACATGGTTCTGCCTTGGGGAAGGGAAACCTCCTTGAGGAAGGTGTCTGTTTTCACTGGGGAACTTAGGAGTTATAGATTGCTAAAATAAAGGAAGATAAACCCCTGTTTTCCCCGAGTGCTGCCAGTTCTCTGAGCAAAGCAGGTCCCAGGTGAGTGAGGAGAGACAGGATGGAGTTGGAGAATGTGGAGCAAGCTGTCCACACTGGTCAGATCTCAAGGCACAGCTTCTCTGAGCAGGCCAGACCCCCTCAGGAGAGTCCCAGGATCAATATCAATCAGTGAAGGCTGCAATCAGCTTTTTTGTAAATAGAAAAATACACCCTTTAGGAATGCAGATTTATTAGAAGCTCTTTGAAATATTTCTCCATAACTATAGAAAAAGAACTTCCAAGTTAACTGCACTACAGTAGTGGGAAATCAAGGTAGAGCCATGGTTTGTCAGGACTTGCTTGATCCTGTGGTGCATTTGGAGCTGAGCCCTTGAATCTCAGGGCCTGAGAGGAGATTGCACAAACCTTTCCAGGAGTCAAAGTCAGAGGAAACACCCAAAGTGTCTCAAGGCATTACAAGGTCCCACTGAGGTCCATCCTCAACACAGGCTCCTCAATGGACTCCTTGGAACAGCAAATTGAAGGCCAGGATGGCACAAAAACCTCTCAGAGACTCAAGTGTGGGAAGGAAAATCCAAAGTACCTTAAATACCTTGAGTATCTCAAAGTATTAATGAGCCCCACTGAGTGTCAATGCAAAGTTCTCAAGGGACTTGTTAAAACACATAATTTGGCCCATGATTGCACAAACCTCTCACAGAGTCTGTATCAAAAGGGAAACACCAAGTACCTTAAAATAACTGATGTACCTTGTACCCAGCCTCACCGAATATTACTGAAATAGCCTCTCAAATAGCCTCTCGAGGGGCTAATTACAGCAGAGGCACACAGAGTTTCAATCTGTCAGGGCTGGGAAGGTGCTGAGAAGTGCCTGGGGCAGAATCACTGCCAGCCCTTGACACAGGAGCCTCTGGCTGTAGGACAATGTGGCTACAGCTCCTGGAGTGACCTCCTAAAGCTGGAACGACTTTGCCCAATGCCTAACGACTCTGTGAGTACATTCTCTGATTATCTCTTGTGCAGAGCTGCCAGGGGTTCCCTGGGCTGTCCTACAAAGCAGAGTCCTGCAGCCCAGGGCGCTGAGCTGGGGCAGGGACTCTGCTGCCTGCCAGGGACAGCTCTCAGCCAGCCCTGGCAGCTGCTCCCAGCACTGGGGAACAAGATCTGGGTGGGAGGAGACAGCTGGTGAGGCTTGGAAGTGTTCTCCTTGTGTGGTGAGAATGCTGCATTGTTCAGGACTGCTCCCAGCATGGCATTTAACTGCAGAACATTTCCAAGTAGATTATACAGGGAGCACAGCAAGGCAGGGGCTGCATAAAAGGGAAAATCCTGCTTTTTAAAGTTCTGGGTTGCCTGGATGGGAAATTGCACATAGACAGTCATCTCTCAGTTCAGGTAGAGGAAAAAAAAATCTCAGATCTGAATAAATCAGGCAGTGACAGAAATTAGCACAGGGCCCCTTAAAGGCAGTATCAGTGTCACTTTTCCAGACTCCTCAGGGTTGCTCTGACCTTGCCATCAGAGCCTGCAGAGCCAGAGCTGCCCCTGAACAGTGCCAGAGCTGGGAGGGCTCTGCAGGGCAGAGCTGAGCCCCCAGGGCTGGGCTGGGCTCTGGCAGCACTGGCAGGGCCCAGCCCTGGGCACAGGGAAGCAGCTGCTGGCAGGGACAGCTCCAGGCAGCAGAGCCCTGGGCAGGCAGTGGGGGGAAAGTGCCCCCAAGCTGTGTTGGGATAAAGTCCTCTCCAAACCCAACTATTCCATGATAACATTTTTTTAAACAGATCCCCATGCCAAGGCACCGCAAATGTCCAACAGCAGCTGCATCAGGCACTTCCTCCTGCTGGCATTGGCAGACACGCGGCAGCTGCAGCTCCTGCACTTCTGCCTCTTGCTGGGCATCTCCCTGGCTGCCCTCCTGGGCAACGGCCTCATCATCAGCGCCGTAGCCTGTGGCCACCACCTGCACACGCCCATGTTCTTCTTCTTGCTCAACCTGGCCCTCGCTGACCTGGGCTCTATCTTCACCACTGTCCCCAAAGCCATGCACAATTCCCTCTGGGACACAAAGACCATCTCCTCTGCAGGGGGTGTTGATCAGGTTTTTCTGCTTTTCTTCTTCATGGGAGCAGAGTATTTTCTACTCACTATTATGTGCTACGACCGCTATGTGTCCATCTGCAAAGCCCTGCACTACTGGACCCTCCTGGGTAGCAGAGCTCGTGCCCACATGGCAGCAGCTGCCTGGGTGAGTGGCTTTCTCACTGCTCTGCTGTTCATGGCCAATACATTTTCCCTGCCTCTGTTTCCAGGTCAATGCCCTGAGCCAGTTCTTCTGTGAAATCCCTCAGATTCTCAAGCTCTCCTGCTCAAATTCCTACCTCAGGGAATTTGGGCTCATTGCAGTTAACAGCTGTTTATCATTGTGTTGTTTTCTGTTCTTTGTTTTCTCCTATGTGCAGATCTTCAGGGCTGTGATGAGGATCCTCTCTGAGCAGGGATGGCACAAAGCCTTTTCCACCTGCCTCCCTCATCTAGCTGTGGTCTCTCTCTTCCTCAGCACTGGCACATTTGCTCACCTGAAGCCCCCCTCCATCTCCTCCCCATCCCTGGATCTGGCCCTGTCAGTTCTGTACTCAGTGGTGTCTCCAGTCCTGAACCCCCTCTTCTACAGCCTGAGGAACCAGGAGCTCAAGGCTGCAGTGTGGAGACTGATGACTGGATGCTTTCACAAACATTAAATTGCTGGCCAATTTCTGCAAATCACTTGTAATAAAATTAATCTTTGATACTTCTTGTTGGTTTCATTTTGGGGGTTCTTTTCCTTTGTTTTAGTTTTTTCATATTGTCTACAAAGAAACGTCATTGTTTGTGTCATTTCTCATTTTGTTTCTCTCTACCTTCCCTGTGGCCAAAGACTGTGTCAATGAGGGGCTGCACTCTTGGTGGCTTTAAAGGAACTAAAGGATCTCCCAGCAAAGTTTTCTCCAGAGATGCCCTTTTGTTCCCTCCTCTAGAGCTGCAGCAGCAATGTCTGTGTGCAGAGCTGGGGCAGATCACAGCAGCTGTGCCCAGCAGCAGCAGCATTCGGTGTTGCCAGTGCTGCTCCCATGCCCCGCTGCCCTGGTGACCCTGGTGTTGCTGCAGGGCCTGAGTGCTCTCGGGGCCGGGCACAGACCTGGGGGTGGCAGTGCCGGGGCTGCAGCAGGGACAGGCCATGGGCACTGCTGGGGCAGCGCTGATGCCTCAGGCCAGGGCCTGGGGGCTCCAGACTCCTTGCCCAGGCTCTCTCAAGAACACAGCCAGGCCAATGCTCAGCAGAGAAACCCCCTGTGGGCAGCCCCAGGTTGCTCATGTGAGCGTCTACCCACTCTGTCCCCAGCCTGTAGTGCTGCAGGGATTGTTTTGGCCAAAGTGCAGGACCCGGCACTTGGACTCGTTAAACCTTACCTTGTTGGATTTGGGCCTGAGATCCAATCTGTCCAGGTCCCTGTGCAGAGCCCTCCTACCCTCCAGCACATCAACACTAACAACCAGCTTGGTATCATATGCAAATTTGCTGATGGTGGACTCAGTCCTCTCATCCAGATCATCAATGCAGATATTGAAATCCACACTGGCTGGTTCTGATCCCTCGGCCATCCTGTGGGTGCCCTGTGATGGCACTCAAGGTGATCTGTTCCATAACCTTGCCAGGCACCCAGGTCAGGCTGACAGGCCTGGAGTTCCCCAGATCCTCCTTCCAGCCCTTCTTGAGGATGGGCTCACACTGGCACCTCCAGTCCTCTGGGACCTCCCCAGTGTGCCAGGACTGATGATAAATTATGGAGAGCATCTTGGGGAGCTCATCCACCAGCTCCCCCATCCCCCTAGGATGGATCCCATCCGATCCCATACACCTGTGAGCATCTGAGTGGCTCAACAGGTCACCAAGTGCTTCCTCCTGGATTACAGGGGGCTGTTGTGCTCCCTGTGCCCATCTACCAGCTCAGGAGAACACTTGTCCTGAGGGCAACCTGTCTTATTGTTGAAAACTGAGACAAGGTATTAAGCAGCTCAGCCTTTTCTTTATCTTTAGTTACTCTATTCTCCACTGCATCCAATAAAGAGTAGAGGTTCTCCTTATCCCATGTTTTGCTATTAATTTATTTATAGAAACATTTTCTATTATTTTTCACAGAAGTGGCCAGGTTAAGCTCTAATTGAGCTTTCACCTCAACTTTTTTTTCTGCATGACCTAACAACATACTTAAACATTTCCTAAGCTGCCTGTCGTTCTCTCCAAAGTTGATGCACCCTCTTCTTTCCTCTGAGTTCCCACAAAAGCTCCATGGGCAGCCAGGACAGTAATTTTCCTCACTAGTTCATCTTTTGCCACATGGGGACAGGCTGCTCCTTGCCCCTTAAGATTACTTTCTTGAAATGTGTCCATCCTTCCTGGACCCCTTTCTTTCTAAGGGCTGTTTCTCTTAAAAAAACCAGGACCTGATTCGGTACTCCTCAAATCAGCATTCTAAATAGGCCAAAGTCTGCCCTTGCTAATTCCAGTGTAGAAGTTTTGTTGCCCCTCCTTCTTCCACAGAATATTGAAAACTTGATTATTTCATGGTCACTGTGCCCCAGGCAGCCTCCGACCACCATATCTGCCACCAACCCTTCTCTGTTTGTGAACAGCAGTAGGCAGAGCTTTCCTTGGGAGTGAAAGATAATGACCTTTCATAACTGCTCTTCTTCTCATCCACTTTTCAAAAGGTCTTATTGGTCCTTTTTCCTGGGTCCCCATTTTTCTCTTATCTTGGGTCACTGTTCTTATCTGGCTTATTGATTCAAGGCATCAGAATCCTGTGCTGATTGGTTGATTGTTGATTGCATCTCCTGGCCATCCAGTAAGTGTTTGAATGCCCACAGGAAGATGTTAATCGTCCCAGCTGATAGCCACTCACTGAGGGTTCTGAGATAATGGGCCTGCAGCTGCCCCTCCCTCTGTCAATTGCTGTTTCCCAGCTGTTCCTTATCCTTATCAGGGTGGTGACTTAGGTTCTGTTTTCCTTCCAGCATCTGATCTCCCAGGCATCTGACTCCTCCCAAGATCTTTGTCCAAGTCCGTTCTCAGGCCCACAGCTGCTCTCCTGGTTTGATGACTCATCCCAGGTTCCTTATCTACATCCTCAGCTAGTTTCTTGGGCAACAATCTCTTTTTGTCACTGATTTGTTTAGTTTTGGTTGTGATGTGTGTTCTGCAACGACTTTATTGATGTTTTTGTTTCCCTCAAACTGAGCCTGCAATCTTATCAGTAGTTCTTCCTCCTTTTTAGTCCAGCATCTTTTGTGGGCTCCTCGGTTAGAAGTCTCTTTTGGATGGGAAACAGCGATCCTTTCCTGATGTCTAACCAATGACTGCACCAATCTTTTGTGTTGTCCCAGACCAGTTTTCATCTTGAAGTCCCTGCTGCATTCCTCACATATCCATTACTTGGCTGAAGCCATTTCTGCTATTCCCGTGCATTTAGGAAAGTGACAAACAATACCATGATAATTGCTCTTCTCTTTTCCACATTTAGCACACTGAAAACAAACCCTCCTTTTTCCTGTGGGCTACCCTCAGATGTTCAATCAAGCCCAACACACAGTTCACCAGGGTTCCGCAGCAAGTAAAAGGTGGATTTTTATCAGGAACAGTCACGGTAACCATGTGTTCTGGTGTCTGTTCCCTGTAGTTCTCTGGCTGAACTGGGGATGTTGCCAGCTTGGTGTCATTCTCTGGCTCGGGAGGTCATGTTTCCACATGCCCTCAGTCTCACGCTCACTGTTTCTCTTCCCGTTGTCAAACACAAATGATTCACAGTTCCTCGGAAGGCAGTCCTGAACTCAGCCGTGGTCCAAGCTGTTCATACACCTCAGGCAGCCTGTTCAAACCCTCCCAGCTTGCATATAAGTGAACACATTCAAAGTTATTCATAAACAAGTCTGAACTATAAAACTCTAAGTTCAACAGATAAGCCAATCCATGTTCTGCCAAATCAGGGGGTTCACATGGTAATTTTTGAGGCACTAGGTCTACCCAGTTTTTCAACAACAGGTCTACCTGTTTTTTAGAAAATAAAGACACCAGGTTTAGCTTACAAAATTGAGACAAGTTGTCCAGTTTAAGACCCTGGGACACCAGGTCTGCCCAGTGGCGTTTAGAGGTTTGGGTGCTGACTGATACTGGGTAGAGGCATATCAGCAGCCCCATTTTATGGATCCAGATAGTAAATTTGTCACAATTTTAGGAGAGGTAGAATAAGAATGGTAGTGGACTCTCAACCACGTATCAATCTTTTGCCCACTTTAAAACCTTGGTGTTGTAGTGCACTAAATAGCTTATTTAGTTGGTGTTTTTACCCTGGTGATGGGAAAATTTTACTGGGTATGTCAGGTCATGTGGACCATTTATTCCCCCTTTCTCATCACATGGTTTGTCCCCATACCCCCCCTCCCTTAGTGGTCTGTCCCACGGGTGGTCCCTCCCCTCACCCCTCCCCAATGTTATCCCATTGGCCATGGTCCTCTTTCCCCGCCCCCATCACCTGGGGCATCAAACCCTACGGCAGGAGTGGTTCTGCCTCTTTGCTACCTGGGTGGTTGCTGCCACCGGAAGTGTCCTGTCTCAAGCTAATAAACTGGATACTCATCTCCATGTGGCAATGAGCGTTTCTGTTCTTTTATCTTCCATCTATGCAATTCTGTGTGGGCTTTAGTCCTGAGCAAGCCAGATCTGGATTTATATTAGCCCAGAGAACCATGGATTTATTGCACCTTGGGGCCAGGTTTTGGGCAAAAAGCCACCCAGATTGTACCATAAATTTGATTCACTGAAATTTCAACAGGAGGGCATTGAACTGGCCATCCCCAAAGCCTCTGTGCCAGGGCAGAGTTTGACTTGGTTACATTACTCAACATATCCAGCAGGACTATGAGGAGGTGCGATCTCTGCAGTGATGCCCAGTTTGTAACTATACTCTCAAAAACTTCTTAAGAGAGTCATGGTTATTCCCTCCGTGTACTCGCGCTTGAATTTCTTCACTTTGACATTCAGAGCATTGGGCAGAAATCCCATCATGTCAAGGCCTGCCTCGGGCCTTCACAATGCTTTGTTTTAATTAAACAGTCAGATTCCCCTGGTTTACACCAGTTCTACACTGGCTGCTAGACACCAGCTGAGGCAGGGTGCTGGCCCAGGGACCCGTGTGAACCGCTTGGCTGATGCCTTTTAGCAGCAGTTTACAGCAGTGACGGATACAGCCTGATCTTAGCCAGGTGTTTCACAGCAGCTGGGAGTCTCACAGCAGCCAGGTACAGTTTGGCAACAAGCACAGGCAACTGCATAGCAGCCAGGAATGGCTCCACAGCCAGGCATGGCTCTGCAGCCAGGCACCCCCTTACAGTGGCAGGGCGCTCTCCCGCCGGGGCCAGGCACTGTCTCGCTGTGGCTAGCCACAGCTGTAAGGGTGCTTTCAGTCCTGGCAAAGCACAGAGAGGTGGTTCCAAGACAGGCAGAGAAGCAACAGGGGTAGCAGCATGGCACAGAAGAGCTGAAATCTCGCAGGTGCCGGGCACCGCTTCTGAGATCTCAGCTGGTGTTGCAGAGCTTGGTGGAGGGGCAGCAAACCCTGCTCCATGGCCAGGCACTGTCCTGCAGGAGCAAGGCATCTTGCAGCAGTGCCTGCAGGGTGCCTTGCAGTGGCTGCAGCAGCAAAGTGCCTCTCTGCTGCTATCAAGTGCTGCTTCTGACATTACAGCTGCAGCAGCAGAGCATGGTGGAGCGGTAGAGTGCCTGTTCAATGTGGCTCTGCAGCATGATATCTCTCCACCCTCTGGATCAGCAGCAGTGTGCTCCGTTGACCACCCATGCTGGTCTTGGGCAGTTGCAGAACTTTCTGGCAGCATGGCAGAACAAGGGGCAGCAGAGAGAGCAGCAGCAAAGTGGCTAGTCCTCTCAGGTGTCTTGGCTGCCACGGCAGGGGATGGAGTGGCTGCACGGTGCTCATTTAACATAGCGAGGCTCCTTGGGGCACCTCCACCTCTGATGTGAGGAACGGCATGCTTAGCTAGTAGCGCCATCCCAGCTGGGGCAGCAGCACAGCCCGGGGTGACCAGGGGACATCCTGCTGGGCAAACACCTCCACCAGGGGTGGCAGCACAGTCCTGGGGGGCAGCAGGGCACTCCCTGGGTAATTCATCCTTGCCTGGGGAGGCTCCACGGCTCCACCTGGTGGCCTCCTGGTGGGCTGGGCCTGCTGCACTCATCCTCTTCCCTCGCTCACCCAGCACAGCATCTGATCTCCCTGCTGCTTCCCACAGCACCCTGCTTTTCCTGTTAGTATCGGTGGGTGGCAGCAGCTGCAATCCTTCTGCCTTCCTCACCACCTATAGTAGTGATGATCCCCTGAATGGGGAATAATTAGCATTGACTCCATGATTGCAGAAGAGTGATCAATTGCTTTATTCTACTATACTATTCTGTATTATACTATATTACACTATATGAAAAACCCATTGCCCTTGCCACACAGTCTGATACACACATGGATCCAATTGGTCAATGAATCCAAACACCATCACCAGAGTCCAATTAAGGAATCACTCTTTGGTAGACAATTTTGTTTACTCTTTGGTAAACAATCTCAATAACACATTCCACATGTGCACAACAACATGTGCAGCAAGCAGAATTGTTTTCTCTGAGCTTTCTCACAGCTTCCCAGGAAACTCCTGGGAGAGAATTATGTCTCTCTCTGTTCAGAGGATATGTGATTACCACAACCACCCACTCACTCTGCAACCATTTTTTCATGTTTATTACAAATCTCCAAGGTTTAATAACATTAATGTCAGACTAGTCTCCTATAGAGGGAGTTGTGAGGATATATAGGCCAGCCCACTCCCAAGTTTTTAAATCTAGGGTGACCCCTTCAGACATGTCCAGTCCATGGCTCTCATACCACCTTATTAGGGCAAATACAGCTCGTTCAACATAGTTTTCAAAGCTTTTCTTTCAAATAGGAGTCCACACCTGCAGGAGGGAGTCCTCTGGTGTTGAAGCCCCTGCTCCCATGCAGTGTCTTCCACTTACAAAAAGAAAAAGAATAAGAGAAAAACTAGGGCTCCAGACCAATCATGGCTCTCTATGTTGCTCTTCACAGCTCAAAGGCTGTGGGGCAGCTCCTTTTGGTTGTCCCGCAGTGCTGAACGCTGCTCTTCACAACTCGAACACCATGGGCAACTCCTCCTGATTGCCCAACAGGACTGTGGGCACCACTCTTTGCAGCTCAAAAAGGCTACAGGCAGCTCCTCTTGGCTGCCCTGTCTGTCTCCCTGCCCTAAAAAGGGCTGTTGTGATCACGTTGGGGTCACCAATGGATGCAGTTTTGGAAACAGACAAGCAACATGACTCTCTGTGTTCATGCAGCAACAGCCAGTGCTTATTGAAAGTCAACCCCTTTTATAGAGCATTTAAATTTCCTGCTCATACAGAGCTGATTGGACGAAGGTTTCAACTCCATCCAGCTTCTTGGCCAATGATGTGGGTGCATCCTTGGCTCAAAGGAATTGGCTACAGTCCCCTTGTCTGAGCTTGAATTCAACCAATCACTTTAATACTTGGGAACTTGTTTACCTCAATGAACTAATGAGCTAGCTGGTAAAGTAAGTGTCTGTCAATGCCAAATTGTTTATGCAGCTATGGACCGGCTATAGCTGTCACATTCATGGAGCACTTCCCGAAGGTGCTGAGATGCTCCAAGTGTTGGAGCACCCTTGTGACAGTGACAGACTGGGAGAGTCGGGGCAGTTCAGCCTAGAGCAGAAAAGACAGTGGAGATACCCCATTGTGACCTTGCAGGACTTCAAGGCACCTCAAGGGAAATGTGGGGAGAAATATTTTAGTAGGGCCTCTCCCAATTGGAGAAGGGGAAATGGTTTGAAAGCAGAAAAGGATAAATTCAGACTGGAGATAAGGAAGAAATTTTTGATCCTGAGGGTGGTGAAACACTGGCACAGGTTTCCCAGAGACCCAGTGGATGCCCCATCCTTGGAAACATTCCTGGTTGGATGGGTTCTGAGCAACATGTTGGAGTGAAAGATGCCTCTGTTCCCACAGAGGCACTGTGGTGTCAGCTACTGGAGTGGTCGGTGTCTCTTGTAGGATGCAATTCCCCCAGAGAGCAGAGAGAACACATAGCACCACACTTGGCAGGAACATCCTCCCATGGAGATGGGAATATTCTGGATCAACAGGCTCAGGCTGCTCAGTTTTGCCTTCTTGTGGATGGACACAAGTGTCAGAAGAGACTGGGACTCAGGAGGCCCCACAGTGTCTCCAAGTCCCCTTGGTTCCCTGAGATCACACAGTGTCTCAGCGTCCCTTTGGTTCCATGAGGCCCCACAGTGTCCTAGGGTCCATTGGTTCCATGAGGCCCCACCATGTCCTAGGGTCCATTGGTTCCATGAGGTCCCACAATGTCACAAGGATCTCTGGACACCCCAAGGCCCTGAGGTATCCCAATGGATCCTTGTTTCCAACTGGCCTCACTGAGTCACAAGGGCCTCTGGATTCCATGAGACTCCCACAGTGTCACAGTGTCCCTTCGGTTCCACAAGCCACAGTGTCAAAATGGCTCCTGAGCATCTCTAAGCACCAGAGTCTCAGAGCATCCCCTCAGCTGCATGAACTCCACAGTGTCACAATGTCCCCTTGGTTCCATTTAGTCCTGTAGTGTCACAAGGATTCCTGGGACACAAGAGGCCCTGAGGTATCACAATGGGTGGTTCCATGAAGCCCCAGAGTTTCACAGTCTCCTCTTGGTTCCATGCGGGCCCATGGACCCAAAGGGGCCTCTGGATTCTACAAGACCCTGGAGTGTCACAGGGCACCTATAGTCCCATGAGTCTTTGCAATGTCACCATGTCCCTAGGAGACACTGCAGTGTGACAATGTCCCCAGGAGACACTGCAGTGTCACAGAGGAGCAGCACTGGAGTGGGCAAGCACTGTCTGAGACAGAACAGCAGTGGCAACACCAATGTTCCTCTCTCTGTGATACCACAGCGGTTCAAGACTGAGCATTCCCCTGTCTGTGATACCACAGGGGTGGCAGCCACAGTGTTCCCCACTCTGTGACACCACAGCTGCGGCAATTCCAACGTTCCCCTCTCTGTGATATCACAAGGGTGGCAGCCCCAAAATTCTACTCTCTGACCTCACAGGGGTGGTAGCCCCAACATTCCCCTGTCAAGTGACACCTTGGCATTGGCTGCCCCAGCGTTCCCTTCTCTGTCACACCAGAGTGGTAGCAGAACCAAAGTTCCCCTCTCTGTGAAACAATGGCAGTGGCATTCCCAGTGTTTTCTCTGTGACTCCACAGCAGTGGCAGCCCCAGCATTCTCCTCTTTTTGACACCACAGCAGTGGCAATCCTGGCCTTCACCTCTCTGTGACACTGCAGAAGTGGAAGCCACAACGTTCCCCTCTCTATGACACCACAGTGATTACAGCCCCAGCATTCCCCTCTGTGACAACACAGCTGTGGCACCCCCAGTCCCTCTCTCTATGACACCACAGAGGTGGAACCTCCAGCATTCCCCTCTGTATGAAACCAACACAGTGGCAGACCAAAGATTCCCCCCTCTATGAGAAAACAGTGGTGGCAGCCCCAACATTCCAATCTCTCTGACACCACATCAGTGGCACACCCAACATTCCCGTCTATGAAAACACAGTAGTAGCAGCCCCAACATTCCTGTCTATGAAAACACCACACCTGTGGCAGCCCCAGTGTTCCACTGTCTGTGACACCACAGTGGTCGCAGCCACAACTTTCCCCTCCTTGTGACACTGCTGCTGTGGAAGCCCCACGTACTGCTCTCTTTGACACCACAGCAGTGGCAGCCTCAGTGTTCCCCTGTCTGTGATACCACAGTGGTGGCAGCCCAAAAGTTCTCTCAGTGATACCATGACTGTGGGAGCACCAATGTCCCCTTCTCTGTGGCACCACAGCAGTGGAAGCCCCGAAGTTCCTCTCTCTATGACACTACAGGGGTGGCCACCCAAAGTTCTCCTCTTTATGACAGCACTGCAGTGGCAGATCCAACATTCCCCTCTCTGTGACACCTCAACTTTTGCAGCCCCAGTGTTTCCCTCTCAGTGATATCACAGTGCTGGCAACCTCAGTGTGACATGACAGCAGTGGCAATACCAATGTCCCCCTGTCTATGACACCAAAGTGATTGCAACCCCAGCATTCCCCTCTCTGTGACATCACAGAAGTGGCAGCCCCTACATTCCCCTCTCTATGACACCGCAGGGGTGGCAGCCCCAAATGTTCCTCTCTCTATGACACTGCAGCAGTGGCTCCTGCAACATTTCTCTCTCTGTGATACCACTGCATTGGCAATCCCAACATTGACTTCTGTATGACACCACAGTGGTGGCAGCCCCAAGATTCCCTCTCTATGACAAAACAGGGGTAGCAGCCCCAAGGTTCTCCTGTCTTTGACCCCAAAAGGATGGCAGCCCCAACATTCCCCTATCTATGACATCACAGTAGAGGCAGACCCAATATTTTCCTCTCTATGACATCACAGCATTGGCAGCCCAAATGTTCTCCTCTGTAGGACAGCACAGCAGTGTCAGCCTCAGCATTCCCATATGTGTGACACCACTGTGGTGGCAGCCAAAACGTCCCCCCTCTCTGTGGCACCTCAGTGGTGCCAGCCCCAGCGTTCCCCTCTCTGTGACACGACAACTGTGGCAACCCCAACATTCCCCTCTCTGTGACACCACAGCTGTGGCAGCTGTGGCAGTTCTGTTGTCCCAGTCTCTGTGACACCACAGCAGTTGCTGTCCAAATGTTTCCCTCTCTGTTATACTGCAGCTATGGCAGCAGCACTAGAACAGAAGCAGCACTCATGGAACAACAGGGGAGCACGGGAGGAGCAGAGAAGGAGCAGTGGAACAGTGGTAGATGAGCAGTGTTGGAGCAGTAGTGGAGCAGTGGTGGAGGAGCAGAGGAACTGTGCTGAAACAGCACGACACAGCTTTTGAGCAGCAGTGGAGTGACCATGGAGAAGGCGGAACAGTGGTGGAACAGGAGGGGAATGCAGTGGCTGCCATGGAAGAGGGGTGACACATGCCCCGCAGCTGTGGAGCAGCACCTGAGATGCTGAAGCTGCAGGACACAGAGTGGTTCTGAGTGCTGTGTCCTGCAGGAGCCAGCCCTGCACACACCAGAGCGATGCCCATCAGGCTGACTCAGCGTGGGGGTAGAGGCAGGAATTGCTGCTGGGCTGAGGAAGGCATGGATCAAGTGCATTTAATGGTGACCTGGGGGGTTTGATTCTGCTCATTGTGGCTGCTTTTGTGCTGCTCGGACTGTTCCAGCTCATTTGAAGCAATTAAGTCAGGACAAATCAGGACAAACGTTACAAACTGCCTTCTTTACTGCAGGGAAGCACATCTTGGGAGAAGTTTCATGATTTCTGATTTGGGAATGACAGTGGGTCACTTATTGGCCTGTGGTTTTGCTCTAATCCAGGGACAATATCCAAAGTACTACAATTTGGTGTAAAAAATGAGGAACATGCCTCACCCTTGGGATCTTGATAATGAATGAAGAGCTTTTTGTGGTCATAATGCTCAAGAAAGCAATTGGAATTCTTTTCCCTCCTTCTCTCTTTCTTCATCTCTCTGAGAATGAGCCTTCATCTCTTCCTGCAGGTCTCCTTCCCATAATCTGCTCTGGAGTTCAAATGTGCCAAATGAACAGTAGGAAGACAGAGAATAATGGACCATTTAAACTTCAATCTTACTTTTTGTAGCCTCTGAAAAGCAAGGACTTTGAAACTTCTGGTTTTTAAACCATTCACCACATCCTGCTCTTCAAACATTTCCCCAGGCATAAAACCTTCCTGTGGCCCTGTTTGGGAACTGACACTCATATTTTGAGAAAAAAACACAGTGGGGATCTGTTGGGGCAGCTGGTCCATCCAAGCCAGATGTGACATACACACATGACCAGGGTCCAAGAAGAAAGAAGTTTCTTATTCTGCGTGTTCTCCAGCTTATATACTCTTAAAAAAGCGTGATCTTAAATCATTAACTACATCACAATAACTTAATATATTCATTGGGCAAAGCAATTAACGTCAATATAATTGACAAAAGTTTTACAGAAATTTAATAAGGCATGTATATGCATCTACTTAGGCACGTAGTCTAGCTTACAAAAATTTTCATGTATCTTTTCTAATCTGTTTCCATGCTGACACCCTTGTCTTCTTCCTTGCTATGGATACACTCAAAAATCATCAATTTTTATTTCTTCTATTAACTCAGCTTTGCTTGCAGGCCAGCTGTCAAGCCCCTCTATACTTCCCCCCCTTTTTTTTTTGAGCGACAAACACAGCTGACAAGGATTTTTGCAGGGCCCGATGCAAAAATCCAAGCAGACAAGGGAGACACAGAGCAATAATTACAATCACCAACAAAATTAAAAATCCAGTCTTCAAAAGGCCTTAAGCCACCCAGTGATGCCCCAGCTCTGGAAAAAACTGTTAAGCCATCCCCATCATCATCCACTTGTAAGTGATTGACTCTGTCTTTCAAGTTTGCAATGCTTTTGTAGATTGATTCACTGTGATCTGATAAATTCATGCAACACATACCTTCAAAATCCTAGCATCCATGACCATGAGATAACAATAAGAAATTGTTGTATTGCACTAAATAGTTTATTTAGTGGCTGTCTTTGTATTGGGTGATGGGAAAAGATGTCACTGGGTATGTCAGGTCACGTGGATGGTGCATTCCCCCTCCCTTTCCCACAGCTGCTCCCTCACACACTTCTCCCCCTTTCTGTATTATCTGGTGGTCCGTCCCACTGGTGGCCCCTCCCCTCACCCCTCCCCAATGGCATCCCATTGGCCACGGTCCTCTTACCCCGCCCCCTTTCTCTGGGGTATAAAACTCCACTGCAAGGGGTCCACCCCCTCTTTCCTGCCTGGGTGATCACTGTCTCTGGAAGTGTCCTGGTGCAAGCCAATAAACAGGATACTCGCTCCCAGGTGGGAAGAGCGCTTCTCGTCTTTTATCTTTCCTCTATGCAAGTCCATGCAGGCTTGGGTTCTAGCTAGCTGGATTGAACCCATACAAAGCCCTGAGACCCACGGATTTCAGCAAGAAATCTATAGCTTCTCTGTTTTTGCAATGTTGCATGTCTAATGCTGTTTACATCTAGCAGTAACCCACTTAAAGCCACAGATGTGTCATTGCTTTGCTTAGCAAGCCAACAACCAAGCTTATTTAAGGAAGATAGAGCATAAGCTGAAGCTACTCCAGGTGCAAAAATTGATGCAGAAGCAATAGAACCAGGTCCCCAAAAAGCCACCTCATCCCAGCATTGAGAAGCAAATTTATGTCAAAGTGATCGCTTGCTTCTTGTTTTTTGATGCATCATTGTTATGTTTTGTGTCAATAGAGTCAACCACCCCAAACTGCAGGGACGCCCTCTTATCTTTTTTGGAATACCAACCCAAGCACGATCCCCACAGATTAAAAATACACCTCTCGGTAGCTGCAAAGATACATCAAAGGCACGTGATACATGATGTGAGGTGTAGTTACATCACAAGCTTGCATTTCTGTAAATGTCTAGTGGTGCATTTACATCCTGAGACTACCCCCCTGTTGTCTTGTCTTTCCCTTTATAACTAAACATTATACAAGCATCCATTTGCAATGATCCCAGCATTTCTAGCTCCTGTGGCTCAATGGAAACCTGAGGCAAGTGTACATAGATACTGTCCCAGAAATCTACATTGTGTACAGGATTCAGTAGTTTACAATTAAAAGCTTGTGGGGGACAAGGCGAGTTATCAAGAGATAACCCACAAAAAGACACGTAGAGAATGGATTCTCAGCACTGGAAACTGACAGGCATAGCGTGTCCTGATGTGTCGCCTCAGCCAGTGTCACCCACATGTTCTTCTTCGGTTGCGGTGGAATCTTCCATCCTGTTCCCTCTGGTGTGCTCCAGATAAGGCTTAACACAACAAGCAGGTATCCAACGTGGTCCATTTTCTATAGAGACACAAGCATATCCCTTCCCCCAGGATATTAAATCTACAGAACTGCTCCATTGACCACTAATCAGATCTCTCACTTGCACCCGAACAGGCTTCTGCAACTCAGATTTTTTTTTAATTTAAAGAGGAAAAATGAGAAAATAATGGAGGTAAAGAAGTTGTCTCCCTGTAGGATAAAAACTTCAGCACATAAACTGCTTTGTCCAGTCGTGCCTGGGGGGTTCTCCCTGCATTCCCCCTTTTTGTTTTTGAAGCTGATGCTTCAATGTGCCATGAGCACATTCAACAATAACTTGTGGAAGAATGAGGAATACCTGTACCATGTACAACACCCCAAGCAGCAGAAAAGTGCTTTGTTTTCTGAGAAAAATAACCAGATTCATTATCAGTCTTAATTTGTTGAGACACCCCTAAAACAGAAAAAGCCTTTTGAAAGTGACGAATAACATCCACAGCCCTTTCACCTGCATGTGCAGTTGCTACAATAGCATGAGAAAAGGTATCAATTGACACATGTACATGTTTCAATCTCCCAAAATCAGCAATTTGAGTAATGTCTGTCTGCCAGAGTTGCAAAGCTTGCAACCCTCTGGGATTTGTTCCATAATATACAGGAACATACAAGCCTTGACAATCAGGGCATGCAGTGACAATTGAACAAGCATCATAGCTACTAAGGCCAAATTGCAACTGCAGAGGTTGAGCTCTTTGATGATAAAGTTGATGAGACAAAATTGCTTGTTGCCTACAATTAGGAACTGTTAAAGCAGCATTGGCAACAAGAGCATCAGCTACAGCGTTCCCTTAATTGAAAAATCCTGGTAAAGAAGTGTGACTGCAAATGTGCAGTACAAAATATGGTTCAATGCATTGCTGGATTGTATTCCACAATTCCAACAACACCTCATGTAAAGGACGATGATCAATTTCAGTTAAAACAACCTTATCTAACTTTTTGGTCAAATTTGCTACATAAGCAGAATCTGTGACAATGTTCACAGCTTGAGGGAACAACTGAAAAGCTTTTGTCATGGCTTGCAATTCAACAATTTGAGGTGATCCTGTTTGAAATTTGATCACATGTCATCAATCACCATTGACTTTCCAAGTCACTGCAGCCTTTCCTGTTTTTCCAGAACCATCTGTAAAAACAGTTGGTCCATCAACAGGACTTTCCATGCTCAATTGTTTCTGACCAACAGGTACTTCTTGAAAAAATTTTAACAAGGGGTGACTTGGTAAATGATAAGACACTTGGCCTGTGAAAGCAGCCATAGCTGCTTGGAACTGATAATTGTTGGCAAGACACCACTCAAAATACCAATTCTGGACAGGCAAAACAAGTTTTTCAGGATCTTAGCCTAATAACTCAATGCATCATTTCTGAGCCTTACTAATAATTTCAGCAATCAATTCAAAGTGAACCCTGTTAAAAATCTGTGGTAATTTTCACTCCCCATTGACTAAGGCAGTCCCGAACACCTAGATTCAAAGGAGCAGAGGTAATATATGGCCTTACAGTTGCTGTCTGCCCTTCAGGATTTGTGATCAAAATATTGTTAAGTGAAATTCCACCCACTGTGGTGCCTCCCAGCCCAACCACCCTAGTGTCACTTGTTTGTACTGGCCACTGTGGTGGCCACCCGTCGTCTCTGTTCACGCTCTCCTTCACATAACATCACTGCACTCTCTTGGCTCCAAGCCATTGCCTCCCCCTAAATACAGTCTCTGTGTCACAGGAAAAATGGTTCTGTCCATAGCTATACAAGAAAAGTCCAGCCAAAGGCCACTCCATCATCTCCTCCCACCTTGGATTCTTCTCAACTCTTCTGACATCTTTCACTTGCACAAACTTCCATCACACTTGCCCATTTCCTCCTAATTCATCTCTATCTTGCTTCTCATTCAGCTCCCAGAGGATCAGCATTTGTAAGGTTTCCATCATCCAAGAAAAGGGTTAAAATCTCGGACTTTGCCTATCCAGAACTCCCACGACTGCCCTGCTGGGCACCTTCTTGCTGTACCCCCCACCTTCTCCTTCTCAGCTGGCTGTGCTGCCAGCACATGATATCAAATTTCCACTGGAACATCTTCTGTTTTGGGAACCCAACTCAAAAAAGAAACAATTTGAGCAAGACAAGTCCCTTTAGGTGTAGTACCTGGTGGATAATTAGTTGAAATCATAGCACAAATTTGTCCTGTGTAATCAGCACCAATTACCCCAACATGTACATTAAGTCCCATTAAATTAGCACTAGATCTTTCAATTAAAAGAGGACTGAGACCTTTACCAATAGGTCCCCATGCTTGCAAAGGTACTTTGACAACTTGTCATGGTTTGACGCTGGTGCAATGCCAGTGCCCCCATGAAAATATACTCTCCCTGGTGTCTGCTGTGAGATGTGGCCAGGAATAGAGCAAAGCAGGCTCCAACTTAGGAACAAAGAAGAAAAACTTTATTAACCTACGACTATCTGTAAAAAGAAACACACACAGAAATCAGAATGAAAACCTTCCAAAAACATTCCTCCTCCCCCCACCAAATTTCCAATACATTACAGTAGTACAAAGCCTTGGATTCTCAATTCAGTTACCACCCCTCAGATCACCAACTCTCAGTCCATCACCACCCTTTAGATAATCAATTCTCAGTTCATCAAGAAGAGAGGAGTCTCTCTTGTACCATAGGCTTCCCCTGGAAACACTGTTGGGACCTTGTGTGTTTCCATGTCACACGTGGCACTGCCTGGAGAGCATTTGCCATTGTGACATCTTCCTTCTATGTCCAGTGCTCTCACCCCTGCGCATGAACCAGAGCTGCTTCTGGGGTTCCCCTTTTAAGGATGCCTTGCCCAGTTCCAAAAAAAGCACAGTCTATCACTTTTGGGACACCTGTCCCCCCGAATTCACCCCCTGGGGCCAAGGGGTCTCGAGAACAGAAGTCGTCTTCTTCCCTGAAGACAGAGGGCACCACCACCCTCCTCACCCGTCGTCTCTGTTCACGCTCTCCTTCACATAACATCACTGCACTCTCTTGGCTCCAAGCCATTGCCTCCCCCTAAATACAGTCTCTGTGTCACAGGAAAAATGGTTCTGTCCATAGCTATACAAGAAAAGTCCAGCCAAAGGCCACTCCATCATCTCCTCCCACCTTGGATTCTTCTCAACTCTTCTGACATCTTTCACTTGCACAAACTTCCATCACACTTGCCCATTTCCTCCTAATTCATCTCTATCTTGCTTCTCATTCAGCTCCCAGAGGATCAGCATTTGTAAGGTTTCCATCATCCAAGAAAAGGGTTAAAATCTTGGACTTTGCCTATCCAGAACTCCCACGACTGCCCTGCTGGGCACCTTCTTGCTGTACCCCCACCTTCTCCTTCTCAGCTGGCTGTGCTGCCAGCACATGATATCAAATTTCAAGGTGCCACAAGCACAGGCGCAGGCTCTCTCTCTCCTTGGTGGGGAGGGGGGGTGGGGGGAAGGGTGGAAGTGACTGCCTGATGCCTCTCAGTGCTCCTGCACCCTTCCATCCTGCAGGGGCCTCCACTTCCCTTCTCCGTCCAAGGCCCCGGCCTACCTCACCCGGCCGCATGGCTTCCCCTGCCCAGCCCTCAGCTTGGGCAGGGGAGGTCTGACCTCTTTCACGGACTGGAACCAAGAGAAAGTTTTCCTGGGAGTTCTCTGCTTTTAACCCCCTGTGTTCTCAGAGGCGTATCCATGTCCTCAGTGGCCACACCAGGTGCCAATATTCAAATCTGAGCACCTATTGGTTTGACCACCAAACTCCCAAAAACTCACTTCCTTTTCAAACCAAGACACAACATCATGAGTATTAATAGTTACTGTGTCTGCAATGGGTATATCAATCCCTGCTGAGCCTGTTGTTTCCCCTAAGTATTGTTCACAGTTGGATAACTTTACAGTGCTTGGAGGGCCTGTGGTTGCTAAAGTATTTGTGTCCACACACTCCCCTTCGCATTCTTTTTTTTTCGTTTCCCTGTAACAATTGTCCATTTGCATGATATTTTGATTTACATTGTTTGCAAAGTGCCCATTTTTACCACATCTATTACTAGTAAGATTCATTTTAGACTTCACTTTCTGTTCAACATTTTTAGGACACTGTGATCGTAAATGACCTTGTTCCCCACAGGAAAAGCATTTTGGTGGAGGCCTCAAGAGCTGCTACTAATGTAGTCATCTTATGTTGAACTGTGCCAACTTTTGAACATGCTGTGACCATCTCAGGAACAGAGGGATCTCCTGGCAACGCTTCAAAAATTTTTTTGCAATCTTCGTTCGAGTTTTCTCTGGCTAGCTGCCTACACAGAATTTTCCTTAAATTTTCATCCTCTACCTGTTTTTCAATTGGTGCAGCAATTTTTTCCACAAATTGCAGAAAAAGCTCTTTAAGACCTTGTCTTATAGTGACATATCTTGGTTTTGGAGCAGCCATTTCCATTGTTTTAGTTACAGCACTCATACCTAATTGTTGAGCCTGTGTTAAAACCAGGGGGTCCCACCGTGCCTGTAAATCTGGGTTAGATTTAGATAAAAGCTCCTTGACCAAGCAAAGCATCAACTCCTACAGCATGACGAGGGTCCTGCTGAAGTAGTTACATATTATTTAAAGCTGTTCACTTGGCTAATTGCCTCCAATTGTTTTGAAATACTCCATACTGTACTGGTTGAAACAAAACTGTAGCCAAATGCACAATATCATAAGGAGACAGCAAATCTTTATTACTAATATGAATTAATTGCATTACTTCAGCAGAATTAATACCAAATTTAGCTACTTTAGATTGAAGATCCTGCACAACCTTCCATGCAAAAACCTCATGATTATCATTTTGTCCTGAATTAGGAACTGCTTTAAACACAGGAAAAGCCATTTTACCATTAGCAACATCCATATCAACAGCATCCCAGCCCTATGGTGGGCCTATTTTTCCCACTAAATCCCAGTCTCCTGTCTCAACTGCTTTCCTTTTAACATATTCCCCACACCAAAAAGACTGACAAACAGTTACAATAACATTATCAGAAGGCAGAGTTTTTGAAACACTAAGCTTATTTCTATTACCAGTTTTACCAAGCTTATCTCTATTACCAGTTTTACAGCAAACAGAAGTATGCATTAATTCAGACCTTTTAATCCCTGTAATTTCCTCATTGTCACTATCAGAATCAGAAGACAAAGGAGGGGAGAAAGAGTTAGTACTTCCATGTGTTCCTGCAGTTCAGAATCAGGAGCAAGCAAAGGAGCGGATGGCTCAATTTGTTTCTTTTTTAAGGTCATCTTAGCCAGCTGCCAGGCCGAAGACTCAGAGTTAGATTTAATACTAAGTTCAGCTAGTTGCTGTATGGTGGAGGGGTCTGCAGATTTAAAGTCTTTTGCAGACAAATACAAAGAAGCCTTATCAACTTGTTGCCCATTTCCTGTAGCAACAGACCCAGCAACAGTCTCTGCAGAAAAAATTTCAGCAGAACTCTCAGGCTGATCTTCTCCCCTCTGCTGCTCCCCAGCAACTTCAAGTTCCTCCTCTGATTCCCTTTCTACCTCCTCTAAGTCTTTTCTATCCTGCTCTGCCCATTTCCTGTAGCAACAGACCCAGCAACAGTCTCTGCAGAAAAAATTTCAGCAGACTTCTCAGGCTGATCTTCTCCCCTCTGCTGCTCCCCAGCAACTTCAAGTTCCTCCTCTGATTCCCTTTCTACCTCCTCTAAGTCTTTTCTATCCTGCTCTGCTTTCCACTCCTTTAAGCAACCTCCAAGTAGGAGATAGATCTGCAGCCGCTTTATCCCCATTCTGAATTACTTCCCAGAATGTTTCTCCAATTTCTTTCCAAGCTCTAACACTAAAAGCAGTAGTTACATCAGTCTTAAAATTTTGAGACTTTGCCCATATTAAAATACTACACAGAGCATCATCCATTGTTTTAACTCCTTTTCTTTTTAAGATAGTTTTCCATGTAGATAAAACAATCTGTACTTCACTTGTTAAATTATTTCCCATTGTTCCCAGTGGCTCACCTTTTTTCCAGGCGTCAGAATCAGGTCCGGACTGGCAGCTGCACCCCACTGCTCTCAGCTTCGCTGGGCTCCGACCTCACTGCCCCTTGCTGGCAGTTCCATCACTTTGGGTAGGCACCAAATGTCACCGTTAGGCTGGACGTGACATACACATGTGATCAGGGTCCAAGAAGAAAAAGGTTTTTTATTCTACGTGTTCTCCAGCTTGTATACTTTTAACAAAGCATGATCTTAAATCATTAACTACATCACAATAACATATTCATTGGTGCAAAGCAATTAACGTCAATATAATTGACAAAAGTTTTACAGAAATTTAATAAGGCATGTATACACATCTACTTAGGCATGTAGTCTAGCTTACAAAAATTTTCATGTGTCTTTTCTAATGTGTTTCCACGCTGACGGCCTCGTCTTCTTCCTTGCTTGAGTGGATACACTCAAAAATCATCAATTTTTATTTCTTCTATTAACTCAGCTTTGCTTGCAGGCCAGCTGTCAAGCCCCTCCATACTCGACCTAGACGCCACAATGTTCCCAGAAAGAGGTCCCCAAACAGACAACTTTCTAGGGGTCTCAGGCAGTCCTTCAGCCGCTGGGTAACCTCAGCAAGGGGCAGGCAATTCAGCTCTTAGCAGGGATTTCAGCTCTCAGTGATTTCAGCTGTGCCTTGCGAGGTGTATCCAGGCCAACACAGGGACAAAGAGACAGGAACACCCTGTAGTTATTCCGCAGAGGTAGCCTTTATTTCAGCACCTTGCAAAGGAATGCCAGTGACGACAGCTCCCTGCTGAACTGGGGAGAAACAGGGGTTTTTATGGGGAAAAATGGGGATGGTAGAAAGGGGAAAAACCAGTCGATCCCAACGAATCAACATGGGGTCCCAAAGCATGCTGGGAACTCATCATGACCAAGGAGGATTTCTCAGTCCAGAAGAGTTTGAGAAGATTTTATCATAGCGCATTCAAGGAATACCTCTCCAAGGGAGAGGGCTGGCGCGCCTCTCTGTCTCCACAATAGTCAAATGTCTGGGTTTGGAAGCCTGTGGTAGCCTTGTCTGAGCTGCAGGGAATCCAAGTGTCCCTGTTTTTTTTCCCAGGAGTTTCCAGATGCTTGTCCCAGGTTCCAAGAATGAAAAAGCTTTGGAGAAGTGGTTCCCAAGAGCTGTCCATGGCTGCAATTACTGTTTGACATAAGTGAAATTAGTGAAAGGGTCCTCTTTCTCTCTTTCCACAGGGGCCCTGTGGATCCATCTGAGATCTCTGGTGGCCCAGCTGGGAAAACATTTCAGGCCACTGCCTTGACTGTTTGCTCTGGAACTTGCCCAAGGAGCTGCAGTGCCCATGGATGAAGATTTTCCTCTGGAATATTGCTGCTTTGTGCCTCATTGATGACACACCAGAGTGTCCCACCAGAGTGGGAGATTTTTTGACTAGATGGACAAGTGCTGTGATGTCATTGATGTGGTGACGTCATCTTGAATAAGAATTGTGCAAGACTCCGCAGTGTCCTAATTGGGAAATTTTGGCTGAGGAGAGATCCAGGCTTCCTTGGAGATCAGTGCCAGCCAGAAGGATGGAATTGGATGGGAACAGACCATGTGCAAACAGCCCCAGGAGAACGAGCTGGACATGTATGGAGGCTCCCAATGCGGCCCGATTGGCCCCGCAGCTTTGGGGACCCCATGGGAATGTCCCTGCTTCCCTCAGGCTCTGTCTTAGTTTTGCAGAATCTGTTCCTATGGTTGTGCAGCCTTTCAGGAAGGATGTGTTTTCCCTCTCGTTTCCAACTACTGTCCCAGTCATAGAGAGTCAGCCCTTTCCTGCTCCAAGGAAAGGTGCTAGTGACACAGCCCACGTGTCACTGCCTGGTTCTGTCTGCAGCACTGGTGGCTTGAACATGAGGAGGCTGGATGGGGAGCCTCCCTGTTGTGAGGAAGCTCAGGTACAGAACCTGGAAGGAAGCCCAAAGGTCCCAAAGAATTTCTGCAGGAGAACTCCTGCTCCAGTGTCTGTGGGGAAGAGCAGAAGTGCTGCTCAGACTTGCCACCCTGCTCTAGGCAATTTTGCTTGGCAGGAACAAACCCCACAGATCCCTTCCCTGAGCAGCAATAGAGAGGCCCTGTGTCCATCCTGGCATCCAAAAGGGACAGTCAGGGCTCCTGGCACAGGTGGGATCAGTGGCTGTGGGAAAGACATTCTGTGCTGTCCCTGTGAGCCAGCAGGGCCTCCTGAAGGTAAGGAGAAGCCCTGTATCTCTCCTGAAGGAATGCCAAGGTCGTTACTACGGAGACCAGAGGAAGGAGAGAAAGTTGGGAGATATGGACTCTTGCTGGCTCAAGAGTGACGTGGCTCTCTGGGTGTCTACCGAAAACTTTGTTTCTCTTATATGGCCAATGGTCACTGTATATGTGTTAGATGGGTGTCAATATTTGGAGGAACTATAAAAGCTATGTTGGTTTAATAAAACCTCTCTTTCACCCTTCTGATGGAGTTGAGTATTATTGTACTGTGTCGCGCTCTATAGCGACATCTGGTGGCTGTCCTCTGTGCTTACAACGGACTGTAAAGAGAGAAGAAAAAGTTGAAGGGTACCCTAAAAAATATGAGTGAAGGCAGCAGGGATGCTGCGAAGATCTGGACCTAATTCAGACGTCTGATTTGAGGTGAGTGATTGGGAAAAATAATGGGAAATAATTTATCAAAAGGAGAAACTACTGTTTTGTCCACGTGGAAAACTTTATTGAAAAGACAAAATGTTCAAACTTCAGATTATGCGCTTTGTAGTTTACTGATATGGTGCAAATCACAGGACTTTGAAGCTGATGCCGACACTGCCTTCAGTGTCCGAGCATGGAAAAAGGTTGGGAAGAGACTATGGAAAGCCATATCTAAGGGGGATAAGACTGTTGTTGATTTGGCTGTCACTTGGAGGCTGTTGTATGAGGCATTGAAGGAATGGAAAGTAGAGCAAGATAGAGAGAAGGAATTGGAGGAGCAGGAATTGGAGCAAGAAACTGGAGTAGAGGAACAGAAGGAAGATAAGGCTGAGCCTGTCAATGTATCTCTTCCTGAGGAGGCTGCTGCAGCTGCTGTGGAGCTCCCCATCCGCTCGGTCAGCTGCCCCCCCCCCCCCCCCCCCCCGGGTCAGCTGCCCCCCCCCCCTCACTCTCCCGCGGGTCGGCTACCCCTTCCGTGCCCGTCCCTCGTTCAGCTGTTCCTCCCTTGCTCTCTCGTGGTTCGGCTGCTCCCCCCTCTGCTTTCCTTTGAGCCGTCAGCCCCGCCTCTGCCCTCCTTCGAGTCGTCTGCCTCCTCCTCATGTTCTCTTGAGCCAGCCACCCCCCTCTCTGCCCCCCTTCGAGCAGTCTGCCTCCGCTCCACCCCCCATTGAGCCGTCTGCCCCCCTCCTTCCCGAACTAGTCGAACAAATGCAATCTTTAACATTGTGTCCTGTCCTGTCTAATGACAGCTCTGACGATGAATTGCCAGTTATGAGTACATCTAAAAAGACACAGGAATCTGTTTCTGTTCAACCTCGTAGCAGATCCAGGTCTGCTGTTTCTTGGACTCTGCCTCCCTGACAGGTGGCTGTGACTCTTTGACATCCTTTGCACTTTTGTGAGCACGTAAGAATGAAAGCAGCTGAAGTAGGAGATTGGAATTTGTTAGAGAAAATAGGTCCACCTAGAAGGATGGGGATGACTGCTGCTGCTTCTGGTGGGCCTGTGGCTTTTCCTGTTTTCAAAGCTGCTCCTAATTCAAGACAACAAGACAGCCGTCAGGTTTTTTTCATGGAGAGTTGTACAGGACTTTCTGTCAAAAGTATATCAGTAGCCGGGATCCGAGCCAGCAGCCCCGGCCCAGAACGTGTACACTTCAATAAAGGACTACAATTCAGGGAAGGCAAAGCATCCTTCAAGGAGAAACTCATGAACCCATCCCTTGAGTTGTGTGCCAACATAGACAAGAACACACCTTCATCCTGTCCCCCTGTTAAACAAGTTGATCATCTGCACCATTCCACAGTCAAAGACTCTCTTCAGTATAGTGTCCAAACCACACAAGGTCACTCTATCCACCTCGGTACCGCCCAAAGGCTTAAACATGCATATCCAGAGACGTCCACACAGGTCTCAAGCAGCCACAACAGCGATGGAGAGACTTGGCAGGAATTGATATACTGGTAGCTGAAACAGTGACTATTTTGACAAGAGCTATATGTAAAGTGCCTCTTGATGCTCATGGTCCTATAGGCCAAGGTTTGAGTGCTTTTTTGATGGGAAGATCTAATAGCACTATTCAAGGTATTAATGTCCATTTGGGTCTTACTGATTCTGATTATGTGGGACAAATTCAGGCTATGGTGTCTGTTAGTGAACCTCCTGTTGTTATTCAAAAAGGTACTTGTATTGCTCAGCTTGTTCCTTTTATGAGTTGTGTTCCAACTATAGTGGACTGGACTCGTGGCACTGGAGGTTTCAGATCTACAGGACCACCTCAGGCTGTCTGGACTCAAAAGGTGACAGATGAGCGTCCAGTAATATAGTGTTTGGTTACTGCTAAGGGATATCACCCAGAAACTACAACAATATCAGGTCTACTTGACACAGGAGCAGATGTAACTATAGTTTCACAGCTTGTTTGGCCTCCAACATGGCCCCTCCCTCAATCAACCTTTGGAGTTGTTCGGTTAGGTGGATTAACTGCTGGTGCTTTATCTGTGATTGCGATCACTGTAACAGATCCAGAAGGCCAACAAGCTTACATTAGACCATATGTTACTAATGCTCAGCCTAATTTATGGGGACGTGATTGCTTAATCCAATGGGGTGTTAAAATTACCACGGATTTTTCGTGGGGGCCACTGGGATGCAGGGCTTTAAACGTCCAGTTGTGTCCTTGGCATGGCTGACAGATAAGCCTGTCTGGATTCAGCAGTGGCCCCTGCCTACTGAAAAGCTTCTTGCCCTGCGAAGCTTAGTGAAAGAACAATTACTAGCTGGACATATTGAAAATTCATTTAGCCCATGGAATACACCTGTGTTTGTAATAAAGAAGAAATCTGGTAAATGGAGACTTCTGCACGATTTGTGGCGGATAAACGCTGTGATGGCCGCAATGGGTGCTTTACAATCAAGTCTCCCAACACCTACAATGATTCCACAAGGATGGGAAATAATTATCATTGATTTGAAAGATTGCTTTTTTACAATTCCATTGGCTGATCAGGATAAGGAAAAATTCGCCTTTACGATGCCTTCTTTAAATTATGAGGAATTGGATCAAAGATATCAGTGGACTGTTTTGCCTCAAGGAATGAGAAATTCTCCAAGTATTTGTCAGTGGTTTGTGGCACAGACTTTATCTAAGGTCCGAGAGCAATTTAGCAATTGTTATTGCTAAATTATATGGATGATATCTTGTTGGCTTCCAAAAATAAACAACAATTGCTGGCTCTCGAAAAATGTGCGGTGAAAAATTTAGTAGCCTTTGGTTTGGTTATCGCCCTGGAGAAAGTCCAAAGACTGATGCTGTGGAAATATTTGAGGTTGATAATCAACAATACACAAATTGTGCCTCAACCTACAAAATTGGACATTGATATTAAAACTGCTGTTGACGTGCAGAAATTGGTTGGTGCGATAGGTTGGCTTAGGCCATACTTGGGGATAACCAATCATCAACTGCAACCTTTGTATGACTTACTATTGGGGATAACTTCCTCTACCGATGAGAGACATTTAACTGCTGCAGCAAAAAAGGCTGTAGAAGAAGTTGAATTGGCCTTAACATCTAAATTTGTTACCAGGATAGACGTTTCCATTGGTGTGCAATTATTAATTTTGAGAGATAATGAAATACCATGCGGATTGTTGTGTCAAGGTAATGACAAATGGGAAGATAAATTGGATATTTTGGAGTGGATATTTTTGTCTTTCAGGTCATGAAAAACCGCTCCAGGTCTATATGAGCTTTTTGCAGACATCATTATCAAAGGTTGCAGACGCTGCCATGAAATCTTAGGTTGTGATCCTGTAACTATTATCATACCAGTACAACAATGGTATTTTGAGTGGTGTTTTCAAAATAATCACAAGCTGAAATCTGCTTTATCTTCCTTTACAGGTCAAATAGCATATAATTTACCATCTCATCCTATTTTGAATTTTACTAAGGAGATTCCTTTTCAGGGGAAACAACTTTGCTCTTCAGTACCAGTGGAAGGCATAACAGTTTTTACAGATGCATCTGGTAGAACTGGAAAGGCTGCTGTAGCCTGGAAGAAAGATGACCACTGAGAACATGAAGTAATGGTTCAACAAGGGTCTCCTCAGTTAATTGAACTTTGTGCCGTACTTTTGGCATTTACCTTATTTCCTAGCTCCATAAATAGAGTTACTGACTCTGTTTATGTTGCTAATTTAGTGAAACAATTGAATCAAGCTGTGTTGTACAATGTAAAGGAGAAACCATTATTTGTCATGTTGTTGAAATTGTGGACTGTTATTCGTAATCGAAAGCATTCTTATTTTATTATGCACATTCGTAGCCATACATCACTACCTGGATTCTTTGTGGAAGGTAAAGTTACTTTACCTCAGCAGTAAAAACAGTGCCTAATGTGTTACAGCAAGCTGTTCTGTTTTACCAATTTTTTCATCAGGGTGCTCAGGCACTACAGCAGCAATTTAAATTATCACATGGTGAAGCAAAGTCAATTATTTCTTCCTGCCTTGATTGTCATATGTCTCATGTCTCACAATATTACAGCACTAATCCTAGAGGCTTACTCCCCCTGCAAGAATGGCAAACAGATGCTACAAAAATGCCTGAATTTGGCCATTTAAAGTATGTTCATGTCACAATTGACACCTTTTCTCATGCCATGGTTGCCTCAGCACTGGCAGGTGAAACAGCTCGGGATGTTATTCGTCCTTTTTGCCACGCCTTTTCCATTTTAGGCATTCCATCACATGTAAAGACAGATAACGGCCCAGCGTATGTTTCAAAGAAATTGCAAGTGTTTTTTCGTGCCTGGGGTGTTGGTCATTCTACTGTATCCCTCATGCTTCGACAGGCCAAGCAATAATTGAACATGCTCATGGTGTGTTGAAGTGCCAGGTACAAAAACAAAAAGGGGGAATGCAGAAGGAATCGCCTCAAGTGAGATTAGACAAAGCCATTTATGTCTTAAACTTTTTGTGTCCTTTACCTGACTTACAAGTATCTCCTATATTCTACCATTTTTCATCTTTGAATTCAAAACAGCCAAACTTTAAGGACGGTATTAAGGTTTGGGTAAAGATTTAATTACGGGAAAATAGACTGGCCCAGTAGAATTAGTAACATGGGGAAGAGGATACGCATACGTTTTAACAAAAAATTGCCCTCGATGGGTACCTGCCCGTTGTGTCAAACCTTATTTGGAGCACACAGAAAAGGACAGGATGAGTGGCTCTACAGTGGGAACAAAATGAATAGGTAATTGCATTGGTTATTAGGTAGATGGAAGCATGGACCCTCAAGGAATGTGTGGTAAAGATGGTAATTCAAGACAGAGTAAAGGGAGTTACAGGCTTACACTGAAATTCCAAAAGTTAAGTTAGCAGATGTTACTTTTGCTTCATTTTCTTGAACTCTCTTATACAGAGGTTGGTAGTACTGAGAAGTGTGTCTTGTACCATCTCCTTTTGCAGGGTACCGACAGTCCCAAAATAGGGGAATTTGATGTACCTAAGGAAGAAGTATTGCCTTTGCATAGGAGTTGAACTAGTGTCGCAGACATCTTTCATGAAAAATCCTTTCTTAGGATTTTTCCTTGTGAGAAGCTGCAGTTTCAGTAACCAAAGTAAACAATGGTTATCTGCTGCTGTGGAATGCAACAGGTAGACCTGTGATTGGTCTCCTGTGGATGTTGGGATTTCCTGACCACTCATGGCAGAGCTGGCTCTTGCTCTGAGACACAAATCTTTGTTATTCATTCTTGTCTATTCTTAGCTTAGCTAGCTTCTCAAGAAACCTTTTCCTTTCTATTGCTTTTTAGTATAGTCTTAATGTAACATATATCATAAAATAATAAATCAAGCCTTCTGATCATGGAGTCAACATTCTCGTCTCTTCTTCATCCTGAAAACCCTTGTGACCACAGTCACAAACTAGTAGCTGAAGTCCACACTTTGAGCAACTAGGTTAGTTGCCTGTTATGATAGCAGCAACCAGTCGCAAGGTTAAGTGGATACTACTTAGTTCTGAGTGGTGACTAGGCAGATGACTTGGTCTCTGACTCTGTGTGGGAGAAAGTTATTTGATTAGAGGTGAAGGTGTCATTCTGCTACAGATGTGTCATCTGGAAATTGCGAAGTCTGTAATGGTATTTGAAGATCTGTCTTTATGTGTTTTGTTTGTATATGAACCTTAAGATTGTGAGGGGGTGCGTGTGTGTTGTGGAGTTGGTAGAAGTTGGTTATCTGTAAGTGAATGAAGAATGGATCCTCCATCTGCTTGGATTTTTGCAAGGGCCCTGCAGAAGTCCTTAGCACTTGTATTTGCTGGTCAAATACAAAAAGGGGGAATTGTGGGAAAGATATTCTGTGCTGTCCCTGTGAGCCAGTAGGGCCTCCTGAAGATAAGGAGAAGCCCTATATCTCTCCTGAAGGAACGCCAAGGCCATTACTACGGAGACCAGAGGAAGGAGAGAAAGTTGGGAAATATGGACTCTCACTGGCTCAAGAGTGACGTGGCTCTCTGGGTGTCTACTGAGAACTTTGTTTCTCTTATATGGCCAATGGTCACTGTATATGTGTTAGAGGGGGGTCAATATTTGGAGGAACTATAAAAGCTATGTTGGTTTAATAAAATCTCTCTTTCACCCTTCTGATGGAGTTGTGTATTATTGTACTGTGTCACGCTCTATAGGGACAAATGGCCTGGCACAGCAGCCCCAAGGCAGCATCTGGCATCTCTGGTAGACTCTGATGCACTGTGCTCAGAAACCCCCATTCCAAAGGGGCAGAATCCATCTCTGTTTCTGGAGAGATGTCAGGATCCCACAGACTGTCTGTGCTGGAGGCCTAGGAAGGTCTCACTGGGAAGGAGTGGCCAAATCCCCCCTCTTCGTGGGACCTTGAGGTTCTATTCATCCTTGAAAAGGATGTTCAGGACCCATCCAGGAGCCAGTGGGCTTTTGTCAGTGATGCCTTGAGGATGGAAAAGGTTAAAGAGCTGTTTGTCTTGCCCAGAACACCCACATAATGCTTCTCTTGTGGGGTTGCTGTTGGGTCCAAGAACAGCAGGCGGCCATTGGGGCCATCACAGGGCAGCATCGCATCCTATGGGACTCACCAGTTCCCTCCCAAGAGCTGATCTGCACCCAGAGAGAAAAGGATTGCTCAAGAAGTCCCACTCACCCTTAAATACTCCCATCTGACTACAGCAAAAACCTAATGGAGAGTGGAACATGATCCTGGGCCTTGAAAAGCATCTGCTGAGGGAACAGCAGTGCTGAAAGAACTGAACCACAGATGGGCACTCAGGAGAGCAGAGTGGGAAAGAGAAATGGGTGTCCAGAGCAGCAGAGAAACAGGCACTGGGGAGGGGCCATGGGGACAGCCTGTGGTGGGCAATGCCATGGGCCCTGGTGAGGCTGGAAGGCATCCAGAGCACCTTGGTCTGGGAACCCTTGGCTCTGGCCGAGCTTCAAAGCGGGTGCCTCCTTGTCAAAAAAAAAAAGTAGTTCAAAGCTTTGCTTTTCAAAGCTCTCTCTTCAAAGACACAATGAACAAACATTTCTTACATTTTTACTCATTCAGTAGAACACACCACATGCTGCTTCCCCCAGAAAGAGCCCTGAGCCATAGGGAAGGAACCAGATCCCCCTTCCCAGTCCCTGCAGTCAGGGCTTGGCCTTTCTGCCTCATCAACCCAAGCCAGGCTGCAGGCACTGCTGGGCTGCAGGGCTGGCGCTGAGCACAACATCCCATCTTTGGGACATCCCTCCTTTTGCCTGGGGTTCATGCAGGGCTGAGTCTACCCTCAGGCAGGGCTCAGCTCCTCCAGAGGAACTCAGTGTTACCTGTGAGCCCCATGTGTCAGAACTCAGCACATCCCTTTGGATGTCCAGAGTTGCTGAGGATCCCATTGGGGGCTTGGAGACCCTGGCATGCTGCCCAGAGCACCTGGGGATTTGATTTTGACCTTTGGAGCAAGTTACCAGCTTTGTATGAGAAGGAGGAGGGCTCACGTTGCAGCCGGCAGAAGAGGAGGTCTCACGTCGCAATTCGGCGAAGGAGGAAGTCTCGCGCCAGGACCTGGTGAAGGAGGAAGTCTCGCATCGATAGCCAGCAGTGGAGAGGATGGAGCCCCTTGCTAAGGTCATTTTTAAAATTCATAGAGCCCGGGGCATAGATTGTGAGCCAGGAGATTTTGTCCTCGCAGTGTCGAGGCTCCTGTGCGCTGGGGTAATCAGGCATCCGGAGGATATCTTCCACCCGGAAGTATGGGATAATTGTACTGGGGCCCTAACGGAGGAGGCTATGTCCTCAGGCTCGGGGCAGAGTCTAAAATCATGGGGCAGGGTCATGAGGGCACTGAAAAAAGCTCGGCCAGTCCAGCGGGAGCAGGGAAAGTGGAAGGCCACTCAGGACTGCTTGTGGGAGGGGCCCCGGCAGAGTGCGGACGAATGTGGGTCCGCTGAGTGTGGGGATTCGCACTCGCGGGAGTGCTCTTTGCAGCTCCCGAGCCCAGGTACCGCAACTACGGGGAAAAAGCTGTCATTTTTGGGACGGGCTGCTAGAGGAAGCGCCGAATGTGGCTGTTAACTCAGAGGTGCAGAGTGCAGCCGTCGTTAACTCAGAGGCGCAGAGCGCGGCCATTAGCTCAGAGGCACGGGGTGCGGCCGTTACTTCAGAGGCACAGAGCCCCGCCGTTAACTCGGGGTCGCAGGGCCCCACCGTTAGCGGGGAGGCGGGGGGCGCCGCCATTGATTCGGACCCTGAGGGAGCTTGGGCGGGGCGCCCGCTCTACGCACTGCGGGGTGGTGTGCCCCCGAAGCGGGGGGACGCGGAAGCGAGCGCAATCGGCAGCGGCGGAGAAGGGTTGCAGGACAGCGCAGATACGCACAGGCTTAACAGGAGGAAAGGGCACGGAGGGGGAACTGATGCCACTCGGGATACGTGTTGGAAAGCTCATCACAGGGCACTGGCCTCCCCCAGCAGGAGGCGGGGCGAGCCGAGAGGTAGGGAGCGGCACAGGGCTAAGGCGAAGGGGCAGGGTCGGAGCCTGACAAAAGGGTCTTGGAGCCCGGAAGTCTCCAGCCAGTCGAGTTCTGGAACCGAGTTGGACTCGAGCTGGGATGAGTGGTTCCGCAAGTGGTCCATTGCTGACCCTGACTCTTATTCTGATGATTCGGACTCAGACAAAAAGGGAGCGGGAGCACATAAGGGTAGCCGTCGCAATCCCCCTGCTTGGGTCGAGGGAAAACTAGAAAAAAAACAAGCTCCCCTTACAAACTGGAGGAGAATAAAAATAGCGTGTGCCGAGTGGGCCCCTTCAGCCAAGTTAGCATTTCCCGTCCGGGTGGGGGGGCCAGGCGGAAACCAAAGAACCTATACGCCTGTGAACCCTAAGGACATACAGGCAATTGTCAAAGCGATTGTGGACAGAGGGATTAATTCAGCCATGGTCTCTACTCTCATCGACAGTGTTTTTGGAGGGGATGACATGCTCCCATTTGATATCAAACAGACGTGCAGATTAATTTTTGATGGGGCAGGAATGATTGTATTTAAACAGGAGTGGGAGGACAACTGTGCAAGGCAGCTGGCTTTGGTTACCGGGGCGGACCATCCACTGCATGGTTCCAGCTTGCAACGCTTGATGGGCACGGACCCAACTATGATCAACCTCCAGGCACAGGCTGAGGGCCTTCGAGCCCATGAGGTAATGACAACAACCCGTGCTGCCAGAGAGGCTATTCGCTCTGCATCTAAGGTTATCGCCAGACCATCGCCATGGTCTACCATAAAGCAGAGCGAGAGTGAAGGCTTCACGCAGTTTGTGGACCGCCTCCAGGCAGCAATTGATTCCTCCACTCTACCATCGGAGGCAAAGGGCCCTGTGCTAGCAGAGTGCCTGTGCCAGCAGTGTAATACTGCCACAAAGGACATCTTGCGGTCGCTACCACCCGGGGCTACCCTAGCAGACATGATCAGGCATGTCGTTAAAGAGAAGCATCTGGCCCCAATTCAGGCAGCTGTCCACACTGCTATAACTAACATAATGGCATGTTTTAAGTGTGGCCAGGCAGGGCATGTTGCAGTGAACTGCCCTCAACCAGGATACCCACCGACAGCCGTTCCCCCACGCCAGATGGGGCCTAGGGGGCCCTGCTGGACATGTGGAAGGAGGGGGCATTTCGCTAGGGAGTGCAAACCCAAGGATCAGGGAAACGGGAGGGGGAGGGGGCACATCCGGGCCGCACACAGCCCCCTCCCACTCGGAACACAAAGTGGCCTGGATGTGCCAATTGCCAATGGGGCATGGAGCTCCCGTACCCACTGCCCCCTCCCACTGTCAACTTCACAGCCCAGCCAATGGCCCAGTCAAACCCATCCACAGCTCAGGAATACCAAGAACGGCTCCCTGGGGACGAGGCCCCTGGGTGGCCCTGGCCATGAAGGCGTGGGAGCGAGACCCATGGGTGGCCTTCGCTGTGAAGGTGGGCAGACACCCTCTAATAGTGTGGGCTGTCTGCCGTCTCTATAACAACCCTGATGCCCCTGCTATCTGTATCCCTTTTTGGGTTGACACAGGATCAGATGTCACCGTCATTCCCGATATACACTGGCCCTCACAGTGGAAGTTGGAGGAAGCCCCCATGGTAGGCGGGGTTGGAGGGCTGTCTCACACCCAAAAAAGCACCGAGCTTGTCACGCTAACGCTTTGCACGGAGAGGGGACCAGGAAGAACCATCACCCTCTCCCCATATGTGATGTCCGAATGTCCCCCCTTGTTAGGGAGGGATGCCCTGACCTTGTTGGAGGTTAAAATGACAAATTTATTCTAAGGGCCACTGCTACACAGCCACAATTGCCCATCAAACTGAGATGGAAATCACTAGACCCAGTGTGGGTCGAGCAGTGGCCCTTGTCTAAGCCTCGAATGACTGCCCTTCTCGAATTAGTTACCCGGGGGCTACAGCAAAACCACATTGAACCCTCCACAAGCCCATGGAACGCTCCCATCTTTGTCATACCCAAACGATCTGGTGAGGGCTTTCATCTCCTACACGACCTATGGGAGGTGAACAAAAAGATCCAGCCAATGGGCCCCGTGCAAACTTCATTGCCAATGAATTCTATGGTGCCCAGAGGACAACCCTGTGCAGTGCTTGACATCAAAGACTGCTTTTCCATCCCCCTGCATGATGAGGACAAAGAACAGTTTGCCTTTTCAGTCACCTTCCCGAACAGCCAGCGGCCCAACCTGCGCTTCCAATGGCGGGTATTGCCTCAGGGAATGGTCAACTCCCCTGCCATTTGCCAAATTACGGTGCACCGAGCACTAGCGCCAGTCCGACAGAACGATCCCACCGCGATCATTATCCAGTACATGGATGACATCCTGATCACCACGCCATCGACGGGCCAGGTAGACCGGCTAGTGTCTGTGATCTCAGAGACCTTAAAAGCAAATGGGTTCGAAATTGCCAGTGCGAAGATAAAGAGGGGACCATGTGTGACCTTTTTAGGGGTGGGAATCTCAGACTCCTATATAACCCCTCCCCAAATAAAAATTCGCTGAAACATCAGGACGCTCCACGACATGCAGCAGCTGGTGGGATCCCTACAATGGCTTCGTAACATCATCCTGATCCCTCCTGAGGTCATGGATCCCCTAAATGACCTCCTAAAAGGGAAGAACCCATGGGAGCAAAAGGTACTGACGCCAGAGGCAGTGAGCTTGCTTGACTTTATTGAACGTCAGATGTCAGTGAGCAGGTGGGACTCGAATGCACCGGTCGATTTGTATGTCCATCTTACGAAGAAAGGGGGAGTAGGAGCGCTAGCCCAAGGACCCCCTGATAAGGCCCAACCAATACAATGGGTGGTCTTGGGAAAACCATCGCGCACCTTTTCCCCAGGAGTTGAGTGCCTTGGTAGCCTCGTTATGAAAGGCAGAAAACTCGCCCTGAGACATTTGGGCACTGAACCCACCAGGATATATCTGCCCTTCCGTAAACAGCTTTCCGCACAGTCATCAATAACATCAGAGTACCTGGCCATAGCCCTTGCTGGATTCGGGGGAGAAATTCATTACGCAGCAAAACCCCCTTGGACGCAGCTGCTCACGGTCGTCAACATCGACCTACCACCTAAGGTAATTGACCGGCCACGAGAAGGACCCACAGTCTTCACCAATGCGTCTTCACTAACCTCCACTGCAGCTGTAGTATGGCAGTCAGGAGAGCGGTGGCATTGTATTAAAACAACAAATCCTTCGTTTTCAGTCCAACAACTCGAAGCAGCCGCCGTGGCACTAGCATGTGGACTGTTCCCGGAAGAACACCTTAACATCGTGACTGACTCTATATTCGTGGCCAAGCTCTGTCTAGCCATGGCTGGACCCGGTGTGGCAGTATCCGCGGTGGCGACAATGCTGGAAGAGGCGTTTTATTGGCGAAAGGGCACCGTGTCTATCATCCATATCAACAGCCACAGTCCAGTTAAGGGATTCTTTCAGATTAGCAACAACAAGGCAGACGCCACCACAAAAGGGCTGTGGACCCTAAGAGAAGCCCGCCAACTACACGAATTCCTATATATCGGGGCCAAAGCACTTGCAAAGAAATGCGGGATCTCAGCTGCTGATGCTGAGCACATTGTCGCCTCATGCCCCTACTGCCAAAAATCACCACTGTGGTCCAGCGGCGTCAACCCCCGGGGCCTCAAGGCCGCCGAAATGTGGCAGACAGATTTTACATTATGCCAGCTGCTGAAACCCCGAGCATGGCTTGCAGTAACAGTTGACACCTACAGTGGAGTAATCGTGGCCACACAACACCAAAAGGCAGATTCTAAAGCAGCTATCCAGCATTGGTTAACTACCATGGCATGGCTTGGTATCCCAAGGCAAATTAAGACAGATAATGGTCCGAGTTTCATTTCAAAATCAGTCCGAGCTTTTGCATCAAGGTGGGGTATAACTTTAGTCCACGACATCCCGTATAATAGCACCGGACAGGCCATTGTCGAACGAGCTAACCAGACCTTAAAAACTAAACTGGAGGTGCTTGCAAAAACAGAAGGGTTTACCAATTCCATCCCACAAAAAGACCAAGCACACATCCTCGCAACCGCCCTGCTAGCTTTGAATCAATTCCCCAGGGGAGATGAAATGAAAAGTCCTGCCCAGAGGCACTGGGCCACCCGGGCACTAGAAGAAGGCCCACAAGTTATGATTAAAAATGACTTAGGAGAATGGGAAACAGGTTGGAGGCTGGTACTCACAGGGCGAGGGTACGCAGCTGTTAAGAAAAATAAGATCAAATGGTGCCCACTTAAGTCGATAAAACCAGACCTTCAGGGCAAAAACTAATGAAATTTGTGAAGTTTGTTTTGCAGGACTGAATCCTCAGACACCCCCGCAACCTGTATGCCCCGCTTCCTAAAGGCTGCGACAAATCATCAAGCAGCCCGATGGCAGACCATCCCGGGGTAGTGAAAGAACTCAATGACCAAACTAAAGGAGCGGCCGGCACAGAGAAGGACAGGGGGGGAAAAAACAGCTCAGCAAAAATGTTAAGAGGTATCCATCAAATAGAGTTCGAGCTCTGGCCAGGTTCTGGCTCTACTTGGATGGAATGCCAAGTAACCCAGAGTTCTTCCCTGTGTCAAAGGATAAAAGGGCGATTTGGAGGGAACATAAGTCCGGACCTGGACTCTCCAAATCCTCTCTAGTTTAAGATCAAACAGGTCGCAGACTCTGGGAAAAATAATTCGGTTCTAGGAGGTCAACTAAAACAAAAAAACAAACTGAGGAGGTCCTACAAAGATATTCAAAGTATTCAAAGATAGGGTTCAGTCAGCACCATGACTTGTCGCCTTACATTATAAACAAGTTTGTGTTGGTTTTTTTTTTAAAAAAAAAAAACAAACAAACAAAACAGTTAGAGATAGTTAGCTTTTTGTTTGTTAAACATTTGCAGTTACACGTTTATTGCAGTTGTGTTATGGTGTTCAAGTTAATTGCATTTTGCCAGTTACACATGTTTCCTACTTGTCAGTTTTGCTTTATGTTTTTAACTGGTCATAAAAGGGGGGGGGGAAATGTGGGGAAATATCGCGAGGTCTCGAGATATCACGAGGTCATGCAGAACCCCTCCCCTTTTACTGTTAACTGACCGTTACCCCCTGTTATAAAAGACCCTGCCTAACCATTAATAAAGGCCAGTTACTGTCCACCACATTGGTGTATGCATGTGCTTGGCCCATGTGGCAGAGGCGCCGCCACTGAACCGTCCTCGACCCGGGACGCCACGCCCCAAGCGGCGGCAACAGCTGTGAGAGTCACACAGGTTTGAATAGTGTAATAATAAAATGTTCACAGGGTGAAAATGTAGATTTTAGGATTTTTGGTATGGGGGTTATGGGGACAAGATGAAGGAATCAGGGCGTGTCTAGTCCTTCTTTCTTCTTCTTGTTCTCCATTTTCTGCTGTGATGTTGGCACTTGGGGATTAGTTTAGAGTAGAAGTGCACTGTCTAACATAGGTGATTGGTATTAGGAATTAAGAGTAAATATGATATACGTAGTTTGTAGTATAAAAAGACGATACTCAGGTCAGAGTGCTCGTGGCTGCCTTGCTGAGCAGATCTCGGCTGGGCAGAAAGAAAATTTTATAGATAAGAATTAATAAACAACCTCAAGACCAAAAAGTGAAGAGTCCAGACTCGTCCTTCAGTTGCACGGGCTGAAGCAGAGACATCCTACGCATCTCAGGGCAGCAAATATCAACAGCCGACCCAAGACCATGGAGAAGACACCTCTGTGCCCTCTGCACAGTATTTCACTGCCATGACAGCAGGAATGCAACCCAAATCTGCCTTAAACCTGGTGCAGAACTCCTGCACCAGTGGGTTTCTCAGTGTTATGCTACTCATGGCCAAGACATTTTCTCTGCCCCTCTGCCACAGCAATGCCCTGTGCCAGTTCTGCTGTGAGGCTTCCCTGAGGTGGTTCCAGCACCAGCAGCTCCTCCAGTATTGGAACTGGAGTCAGCAAACATGACCAAGACCCTGGTGAGCTCCCAGGACAGCCAGGGACAACTAATCTACCCAGCTCACCCCAAAATTCACTCAAGTCCTGCGGGAGCCAGTGGACCCGGCAGGCAAGAACGACCCCAGAGCCGGTAGAATCACACACCCTTTGCCAGGATGCTGTGGTGGCTCTACCCCACCATGGCCAGGCACTACAGGTGACCATGTAGGGCCCCACACCCAGGAAACTGCACAGACCCATGTTTGAGATACAGGAAGATGGGGTAAACTGATGCGACATTTAAAATACAGTTTATTGCTAATCAGTCTTATGAAAGGGTGAGACTGTAAGGTCTCACATTAGAGGCCTTGCACCAGAAAACCATTATAATTCTAGTTACAATGTCTTTTATAAATTTCTTATCCAATCATCTACTTCCACAAAGCTCGCTAGCATCTTCATAACCAACTGCGAGATGCTACGTTTTGCACAATTTACCACAATGCATCTTTTTCTATCCAATCATATAACTCTACAGAAACTTATTACTGTATCTTCTACTTTTTATCAACTCTATAACAAGTTCTATTGTTAAACTCTAAAATATTCTACTATCTTGCTTAACATTTTTGTTCACTTATATGAGGCCTAGATCTACTTGCTTAAAACATATCTCTGCTTAAACTACAAATCTTTATTCTTATTTCATGTCTGTTTCATTATTCTATTCTAAAGCTCCAAGACTTCTCTATGGTCTTAGGTCAAATACTGTATCCATCTCTATCTCTGAGCTTGTATGCTCAAGGCCTTGAGACCTCTCTGTGCTTGCATTTCCCACATCCCTGCATTGCCCTGGAGACGGGTAGACTCAGCAGCCCCAGACCACCAGGGAACCAAATTTCAAGACCAATAAATATTTTCAACATATTTTTGACATAGAAGGATTTTTCAACAATTAAATTCTTTTGAGTAAGTAAAGAACTTTGGAGGAAAAAAATTGTAAAAGAAAACTTATTTTAAATTTATTTCTTTCCTTTTCAAACCAAGTCATTCCTACCACACTCACAGTGATCCGCAACCTTTCCTCATCACCTGGACACCCACCCACCTACTCAGCCCACTCCCCCTGGACTCTGCACAGCTCCCAAGGCACAATTTGTCTGGGGGGAAAGCACGGACTGCGTCAAGGCAGCTGAGCTAAGCATGGAGCAACTGGACCCAACCTGACTTCCCCCAATATATGGAAAGAAGGAAATCCGACCCATGGACACACACTCAGACATGGGACATAGCTTTGCTAAAAGGGTTTATTGATTATTCAGGGAAAATGGCCCTGGGCTCAAAAAATTCAAGGGCTTCCTCCAGGGAGGATCATCTCCTGATGCCACTGGAGGGG
The DNA here is from genome assembly GCF_037042795.1 of Molothrus aeneus. NCBI lineage: Eukaryota > Metazoa > Chordata > Aves > Passeriformes > Icteridae > Molothrus > Molothrus aeneus. The sequence goes on along the minus strand of NC_089669.1, from coordinate 7,140,201 downwards.
AAATGACACAAGTCCTTCCAATCCTAAAAGACAAAACCCAGAATGTGACCTCTGGTACCCACTAGGCTCTGAGAAGGACCTTGTCCCTACCCCTCTCCCTGCAGGCACTGCTCAGCTAGGCATCCAGAGAGGCAGCCAGGTGCTTCTGCTGCAGAGCACCTCCCAGCTTTTCAGCCACAGTGGACTGGGGACAAAGACAGCATTATAGACACACTGGAGGGCACTGGGCTGGGCTGGGACGAAAGGGAGAAGCAAGGGGATCCTTAGGGAAGGGCTTGTGGGAGCAATGGGGTGCAGAAGCTGCTGTGCTCCTGCTCAGATGCACTGGCTCCTGGCCAAGAGGCACAGCTGGGGCAGAGGCTGTGTCCTGGGTCATCTAGGGGTGTCCTGGGATGACAGGGATGGGAATGCAGTGGGGTCCCTAGGAAAGGGGGATCCTGGGGAGGATCTGCAGGGCAGGGCTGTTGTCTAGGGCATCAGTAGGGGTGCACTGGGCTGTGCTGGGACAGACTGGGATGGTCTGGGATGTGCTGGCCAGACAAGGGAGGGTCTGACACCAGCAGAACTTGTGGTACCCACCAGAGGTGTCTTCAGGATCTCAACATTGTCTAAATCCAACTGCAGAGAGGCCAGGAGACCTCACTGGTCACTGAGATGTCCCCGGTGCCAGCAAGGGATGGGAGGACACCACTGCCCCCAAATTCCCTGAGGGGATTCCCTCCAATCCCAGCACCCCACTCACCTCCCAGATATCATCTTGGGTCTCTTCCAAGAGTGCCTGGGAAAGGAGAACAGAAGTTTGATCTGGATTGGATCTTGTGGGGCTATGGGAGCAAACAGGTGCACAGAGCAGGGTGGAGGCAAAGGGATGAGAATTCAGGGCCTCCTGGGACATCTGTTTGAGGTGGGGGGAGACCCAAAGACACCCAACTGGGATAAATTGAAGGCCCAATGGACTGGGCTGGGGTTGTGGAAGGAGCACAGTGTAAGGTACAGGGGAGGAGAAAGGAATTGCAGTGTAGGGACATGGGAGTGCAAGGGAGGGCCTTGGTGGGGACAGAAGAACAAGGACAGGTGAGGACAAAAGTAACAAGACTGGAAAATGCTGTGGGAGTGGGGGTGAGACAGGAAGTTGTACAGGAGGATGATCCTGCTACAGTGGCTGGGAAGAAAGGCAAAGGATTGAGGGGGGAACGTGGAAGGAAAGGCCTCAGGAATGGCCAGTGGGTGGGCATTTTGGGACCCTGGATAGGACATAGAGCAGAGAGCAGGGAGGAAGTTTCTGAAGAGACCAAAAGGGTGGGATGGGAGGCTACAAAGGGCAGGATGTGGGGACAGTGTTTCGCTGGTACCTCACCTTGGCCTGTGCTGGGGAGCACATCAGGATGGAGAAGAGCAGGGCCACACTGACCACCGCCACCTTCATCTTCCTCTGGCACTGAGCAGCACTGGCTGAGGCTGCACCAGGGCAGGAACATCTTTATCCCTTCCCGGACTCCTCCTTGCCCCCTCCCTGACAGCCCCCAGGCCAAAGCCCAGCCCTGGCACAGAGTCCATCCCACCTGTGGCATACATCCGGCCCCCTTGCCCATCATCCCTCCAGCTCCCTGCATGGGGCAGCTGCCCCTGAAAGGGCCCAGGCATCTGGGTGGGCAAAGGGGGGCGGCGTAAGGAGCCAAAGGCAGCTGGATCCCTTGTGGTGACAACCCCCCACTGCTACACAATCCATCCTCAAACAGCCCCCCAGAGCCAAATCCCCCATGTCCTGATGCCTGCCTTCTCCCAGAGCTTTCCCTCTGGGAGACCCCAGAGCTGACCCCAGCCCCAGCATGCGGGAGAACCCTGGGAACAAGGTACGTGTGATCAGGTGAGTAATTGGCATCTCCAATCACTGGAGACACTGGGGAGCACTGGGCAATTTTGATCACCTGCAGACAAGGCTGAGGGTTAGGGAATTGCTCAGGCGTGACAATTCCCACATCCAGACAAGCCTATATCTCTTTCCCTGCAGATCACAAACCGTCCAATCTCCAGCCCCAGAGGTAACTCCAGAGGGGAATAAGCCCTCTCCTGACCCTCATCCTGTAACACCTGTAGCCACCGTGCCATCCCAGAGCACCTGAGTCAATTCCCTGGCTTTGGGCCCAGGCAGGCCCAGGCCCTAAGCAGGATGTGCCATCCCGAGGGACATGGGGAAGCTGGCACTTGTCCCTATGCAGCCACTCAGAGCTAATTGGGGTAACAGAGGTAGCCTGTGAGGAGGAGGGATGTTGGTCCCCTGCCAGCATCTCTGATAAACCCTGTTCACCCAGGGCCCAAGGCACCAGGAGGAGACCCAGACAACTTGGGCTTTCTGGGATTGCCTGATGGAGGGTGCTCTGTACATGGGAGAGCTAGAAGCAGATGTCCCCAGGCCTGGTGGGGACAACTCCCAATCCATCCTCCAACAGCCCCCAGAGCCAGATACCCCCATCTCCTGCTGCCCGTACCCTCCCAGAGCTCTCCCTGTGGGACACCTCAGAGCTGATCCCATCCCAAAACCCATCAGATCTGAGCAGAGTTGCCCCTATTCCTGCTCTGGAACTTTGAGGAAACAGCAGTGGGCACTGACCCCTCTTCCTTGGGGCAGCAGGGCCCCACACTCAGGGAGAATAGGAATGTGACAGGACTTTGAGTCAAGGACAGGCAGTGATTGGGATCTGCAGTCTCTGGAGACACTGGGGAGCACTGGGCAATGTTGATTACCTGAAGACAGGGCTGAGGCTTGGGGAATGCCTCATGTGTGCTTGTTCCCACAGCCAGACAGCTCCATTCCCCCTTCCCCGCAAGGCCCAAACCATCTCTAACCTCAGAGCAGATTCCACTTCGGAATGTCTGCTGCCCTGACCTTCACCCTGTCCCACCCAGAGCCACCATGCCCAGGCAGAGCCCCCGTGTCCTGCTCTGCAGAGCTGCCACACATGCAGGGTGCCAGGGACCCCATCCCCAACAAGGCTCAAACTCCAGTCCTGTCCCTGGCTGCAATAGGCTGCAGCTCCCCAAGGCCCTTGTCCCCACACAGCGTCTTTGCAATGCTCTGGCCCTGAACCAAGGCCAGCGCTGGCCCTCAGCAGGATGTGCCCATCCCGAGGGATACGGGGCAGTGAGTGTTTGTCCGCAGGCAGCCACTGAAAGCTAATTGGGCAAACACCTGCCAAGTCAGGAGGAGGAGTGTTGGTTGCCTGCCAGCATCTCTGATAAGCCCTGTTTACCCAGGGAGGCACCAGGAAGATATTCAGACATCTTGGCCTTCCAGGAAGGAAAATCCACTGAGAAGTGATTCCCGAGAGCAGTCAAAGGCTGCGATTCTTGTTTGCCATTCCGGGGCCTTTGTGAAGGCTACTGCTTCTCTCTTTCCACAGGGACCCTGTGGATCCATCAATCCATCAGAGATGTGTTGTGGGCCAGGGAAACTGTCCCTGCAGTTGTGCCAGCATTTCAGGAAGGATGAGTTTCCCTTCTCCTATTGACCATTACATTTGAAGAAACAATTTTCAACAGGATCTTCAGCACAGCAAAATCTTGGACCTGATGGAGCAGTTCCAGAGCAGGCTGCCAAGACACTCCAAGGGCTGGAGCCCCTCTGTGACAGAGACAGGCTTGGAGCATCAGGGCTGTTCAGTGTTGTCCTGATTCAGGGCAAATTTTGGAGAGAACCTCTGAAGGAGTTCCTCTATAAAGCAGATTCAATCAGTCCTATCCCCAACTGGTTCAGGAAAAATACTTCCCTGGAGAAAAGTAGAAAAAAAATTGTTTATTTCACAGGCGAAGCATTTATCAGCACAAAAAGTTGAACAACATTAAACAGTAAAACTTCTTGCCACCCCAAAAGAGATGACAAACTCAGAAAGTCCCCTCCCCGGGTTGCAGTTCAGCTCAACTCAGTCTCTTATCAGTCCCTCCAGCACTGGAAATGGCATGGCCCAGGCCCATCTGGTGAGCCACAGGTGAGAGCTGCCGGTGCTCTTCTGGGTGTTCAGTCCAGAGCACATTTAAACAGGTTCAAAGGAAAAGAGAACCCACAGTCCAGGGAACTTCACTGCCTCAGCTAGCTAAAACAAGCTAAAAGCAGAGAGCTCTGTTCTGCTGTCTGTCCATCCACAGACAACACAGTCCACAAGCAGGAATGTGGAGGGGTGAGTGCAGTTTCTACAAAAAAAAGTTTGCGCTTCTTCTCTCCCCCCGTTCGCTCTTGGAACTTAAAGAACCAGTCTTAAAGGGGCAAAAGTTATTTCTGGGCTAAACAGATGAATGGGAATCCAAGCATCATAAAGTTACCCCAGGACAACGTGACAGGAGACTTTGGGACAATTTAGCACTAAAACAAAACCTGCTCCCTCTCCTGTTCAGCAAGGGGATTTATGTAGATGTCAGGAGCTTGGAGATCAACTGGAGGGGTGGCACATGAATTGCCATGGAGAGTGTTTCTGTTGTCAAGGGAGGAAATGCCTCATGTCTAGGAGGGGACGAATTTCCTTTCCAGGGGTTCATACACGCGGAACAAAGACCTTCTCCCTTCCCATCTCCAGACCCACATCTCCAGTCCATTTGTGGGCCCTATTCCTGTACCCACCATCCCCTGGAGAGCAGCAGATGTCCTGGGCCATCACATGGGCACCTGCACCATGGAGTTTGGGTCAGACGGGCAGGAAGCCAGCTCAGCCCTGTGGCTCTGTCCACATTCCCACTGCTGAGTTTTTGTGGGGCCAGCACCTTCCCATCCATGTGGCTTCTTCCTGCATCTCCCTTGCCTCCCAGATTTTCACCTGCCCAAGCTCATTTTAGTTTGGTTTGTGGTCCCAGGTCGATGCCTTTGCCTTCCTAAAGCACTTCAGTATCTGCCAAGTCCCTCACTATGACCTGAAACTTCCTTAGAGCTGTTGGTAATTGCCCCCTTTGCTCGCAATCCATGGGAGCTGGAGGAAGTAATGGTCCTCCTTCCCTCCCCAAAGCAGTTTTGCCCTTCAATGCTGCATGGCTGCTCCACACACCCTTTGCCCTGGGTCGTGCCCTGTGCCCAGCACCAGCCCTGTCCTGCCCTGGTCAGCAGCCCTGCAGTGCTGAGCACCAAGGCAAAGCCATCCCCCAGCTCACACAGCAGCAGCAACAGCAGCAACAGCAGCAACAGCAGCAGCAGCAGGAGAGTCATCCATTATGTGAGAGAGCAGCTGGAGTGCATGAAGGTACCCTGGGAATGGGTGAGGAGCCAAGGGAGAGTGCCTGGGCTAAAATTAACGAGCTGAGAGCTCCAGGTGACATTAGCGTAGGAGTATGCTGACAAAGTGTTCTGCATTTCTGCTTTTCTTCAGTAACATTTTAGAAAAGTTTCAGGCTTGAGAAGCTCCCTGCATTTTCTCCTTCATTACCTCCTCTGTTTTTGTTTTAATTGAAGTTTTTACTTCTTTCTCTATGTCAACCTTCCTGTTTCATCTAAGAACTCTTCAGCAATCCAGTCTTTTCATTCACTGCACCAACAGAAAAAAGTGGTGCAATTAAGAAGGTGGAAAACAATGCAAAAATCTAAAGACAAAGCAATTGTTAGAGATATTATCAATGCAATTTATTAGAATTTCATGCAAATGTTCAGGGAACATTTAAAATTTCACAGACTGAGGTCTGTTTTGCTTACATCAAAACCACAGCCAAAGCAGCTCATTCCCTGGCCAGAAGCTCTGCTCTCAAGCTGCTGGGCACAGCACAGCTTCCCTGCTGTGATTTTCCTCTCTACGGTAACAGCCTGCACAAACACAGCGAAGCAGAAAGCAAACCTCTGCAAGCCTGTGCTCCTCCTGCACAGCCCCTCTTGCCCAATTCTGCCCTGGGGCTGTTTCACACACTGGCTCAGCTTGGAGGTACCTGGAATTGCTCTCCCTAACCCCACTGCTCCAGTTGGGCTGATTGTCCCTGGTTGCCCAGAACAAGTACATCCAAGGCAGCTGCCTATCCCTACAACAAAGTTTTGGGGGTGCATCTGTCAATGAGAGGTACTGGAAGCAATCAGCAAATGCCCCTCATCCCTGGCAGCTGGGTCTGTTCTCACAGAAAGAGGAGGGTGGGAGGGAGCAGCCAGTTGCACTGTTTGCATCTGGGCACCTTTGACTCACACATTCAGGAAAGTCATCGCAGCAAGAAATTCCTGTGAGGCTACAAACCCTGTGCCTCAATTTGCTGCTGAATCTCTCATCTTTTCATTTTTCCCAGCATGGCCTAGAGCATGGTCTAAGAGGGATCAGGGCATATTTTATAGAGAAAGAGAATTGCATTGGAACATGCTTTTCCTAAGGGAAGTTTCCAAAGGTTTCAGTGTGATTCTCTGAAGATGTCCTGAGTGACTCATCTGGCCTCAAGTTTCTGCTCCAAAATTCCAAGAGGGCAGTTGCTGCGGCGCCGGATTTCAGCCCGGCCAGCTCCCGACACCAACAGCACGGGTGGGCTGCCCCCAGAAAGCTGTCCGATCCGGGGTGCAGCTGTAGGGTACGGCAGCTCTACGGCTCAGGTGGACTGCAGACTGTGCCGAGGGTAGAGACAAGGATCAGGGAGAGGCCCTCTGTATGGTTTCCAAAGAAGCTTCTTCCCCGAGGTTCAGCGACAGAAAGGGCAGACTCAACTGCATACATCAGATTATAAGGGTGAGGAGGTCCCATGGAAGGATACAGTCTTTGACCAATTGGGAGAAATTGGAGGTGGACCACGAGGCGGGGAATACAATGTTTGAACCAATAGGGGACTGCAGGGGAGGAGAATAATTTAAACAAGCCAGTGGGGTTTCGAAGGACACAAGATTGATAGGGAAGTTTCTAGAGAAAGAGGCAGGCTTGGGGAGGGATTGACATTCAATAGGAGGAGGAACGGGGAACAGAGGGGCAGGTCTTTGAGGAGATGGACAGCTAGGGCAAAACCAATTACACAGGGGGGAAAGGAAAAATCCATCAATAACAAAATATGCTATAACAGTACAAAGTAGGAAAGATTACAAAACTTACTGCTAGAAATGTATTACAATTAAAAAACACGCAATGCTACAGGCAGTGAAGCCCCTGAAAGTAGAAATTACCTGGCTCATCAACCTGAAAAAATCACAAACTGCACTGAGCACAAACCCATGGGTGAGGCAGCTCTCTTGTGGAGCAGAGCTGTACCCTTCTGGGGGTCCACGGATGGACATCCCAGGGTAGCTCTGCTGTCACAAGAGGTTTTTGTGTGAGCAGCTGAGTCCAGCACCTGCTGTCCTTACCATGAGCTCAGGACAAGTGTAAATGAGAACAACAGGTTTAGGCTTAACACATCTTCACTTCTGCACTTTTAGGTTAAAACGCACTTCACTCGGATTTAATTTGTTCTGGTTGTTGTTTCCTCTCCCATGATGTTCCCTGTGACAGCTGTCACTTCCCCTGGGAGGGAGGAAAGACAGAAAAGTTTTTCCCTTGGAATAGAGAAATGAAGGGCTGGGCTCTGATCAGAAATGTTTTGCAGTGCCCTGATGGTCAGTCCCTGCCCCTGAGAGAACCTCCTCTGCTCTCCCACTTGGCAGAACTGCAGCAGTGAGAAAACCAGCCCTGCAAAGCCCAACTCTGTCAATAGGACAAGCCTGTACAGCTCTGTGAATGTGCACAGCCCCAGAACTTCCTCCCTGAGGACACTTTGCTATCAGAGCAGGATGGTCAGTGCTGGCCTGAGCAGACAGAGGGCACAGGATTGAGCTCTGAGGGGAGTGGACAAAGAGGGGACCGCCCAAAGCAATGGTGCAAGGACTTGCTGTGGCCACAGCAGTGTTAAGGAAATGATCCAGCATGACCATTGCCAAGATGTTATGAATAAGAAGCTTGACTAGGCCAATATTCAAGCAGCAATCAATTTATTATTTAATATGGTAAAGTATGAGCAATACAGCGCTGGGTACAGTGGGGGAAGTTTTCCCTCCAACTGCACACCAATAATTGAGGGTTACAGGTATTTATAGGAGTACTCATCAGCTTTTTCAGCAGTTTCTATTTCCAATTTTTTTACTCATTAGCAATTTTTATTCCAAATTATTACATCACAATTCTATACACTATTGTGATCTTAGTTTCTCAGGATGTATCTCAAAAGGAGTATCCCAGATGGTGGCGGTCCAGTTTCCGAAAGAAGGAAGACGAATCCCATCTGGTGGAGTCCAGCTGCCCAGATGTGGATCCACCTTTTAATTGCAGAGATTATAAATCTAACAACAGTGATGTCCAGATTCCCTTTGGTCGAAACCATAAATCCTTGAGGTGGTGTTCATCTTCCTTTCTCAAGCTGTTTTTCTCTGCTTCCATAAGGTGTGAGATAAGCATATTTCCTTTATGTATATTCCAAAGCTATAGTTTCAAGGATACAAGTAATATTCTAAAATTATACTTCAAAAGGTTATTACTGCAGAGCTCTTTATGGATTAAATGCAAGCAAAAAGCAACATCCTTAACACCTTAATTCCAATGCTCCTAAATCAACCAGGGTTAATTGCAAACAAAAGATAGGTTCAAAGGCCTTTCTCCATGCTTTATTTTCCTCAGTTATTATTAGAATTCACAGTTCTCCCATTGTCGGGGCCCACACATTTCACATTCACAAATACACACGTCGCCTGTTTGTACCTGACACAAAACACAGCTTTGTACTTCACAAAGACACTCTAGGAAAACTCCCAAGGCTAGAGATTTTAACTGCTGGGACTGGAGCCCCTTCACAGTGGCAGCTCCAGTGACCCCATGTGTCACTGAGTCTTGAGTCTCCACAGCCCCCAGTCCCACAGTCAGACCAGGTTTCCTCACCACTTCAACCCCAGGTTTCCCATGGCAAAGTCTCAGATGTCTTCTTCCACAAAGCCATTTATTCACAGTGCCGTCAAACAGAAACAGCTCAAGCTGCTGCATCCCAGCAAGATGTTTAAAAAAGGACCCTTGGGCTTGATGCCGATTTTTGCCCCAAAAGGCGAGAAATTACTGCTTAAGAGACTCAGTCAAATAAGCAGGAGGTATTTTATTACGACGTCGGAGAAATCCTAAAATGGGATTTCTGAATCTTTACAGCAAAAGCATACCTTTTTATACAATTTTAGGTTTGGGATTACATCATATTCATGCATATACATATGGGGAGTGGTGTAGGCGGAGCGTGGGCGGGGACTTCTCTTTTGAGGATCTTCTCAGGGGTCGTTCCGGTCGGCCTTCATCAGCTTCGAGGAGTCTTCCTCTTTAAACTTTTGAACCTCTCCCCAAATTTGGTCAATTCCCGGTGTAGTTGGCTTAGTCTCCAGGCCTTGGCAAGGGTCTCAGGGTCAATTTGACATGTTGGCCCTAAACGTGCTTTACCCAGCAGTTCTTCTTGGTTCTGAAATGCACTGAACTTATCACTGCCTGTCCTTATCTCTTCCCTGCCATTGTGTTCCATACCTTACCCAATTTATTGCTCTATGTGATTTCCTAACATTGTCATTTCTCATAACTGCTTTATATTCTATGCTTTAACCCATCATCTCTTGAAAGTAACTGTTTTAGGGGCTTCATTTCCCTCCTTTTCTTATAACTTACGAATTCTTTCGTCAAGTTCTAATCCTTCGGGGCGTTGATACGCCCGCACCATCGCCCAAATCATTTGGATCTTACTCATCAAGGATTTCAGCCTCCACCACAAGCATAGGTTCATAAAAGTCAGTATAAGCATTGCTATAGTTAAGATTAGTATCGGGTGTATCAGGTAATGAAAGACCTGTGTTGCTGTTGGGGAAAATCCTGTGAAAACGTCCCACCAGTGGTGTTGGCCTACTTGTTCTACTTCAGTCAGGATGTTTTTTATTCTTTCTGAGTTGTGCTCCACCTGTAGGACCATGCGCTTGACTGTTTGGTTCACTTTTTGCACCAGTCTTCTTACTTCTGGATGCACGAGCATCGCCTTAAGAACCTCAACATCCATACCTATCTGTAATTTTGGCAACTCATGATACAGGTCGTAGTCTGCATTAATTAGCTGCTGGGTGGTTACAGGAGCGGTATAGTTAAAATCACAACCTATAATCTTGGTAAAATTACATACACAAAAGTTAGTATTGTTAGTTTCCTCTTGGCAACTATCTACAGTTACGTTACTGCAAGCTGTTCTGACGCAGGCACATCCATTCCCTACATAATAAACCTGCGACCGTACTCTATTGTGTGGAAGCATTTCAAAAGTGCATACACTATTTTCAGCATCTAAGCATAAATCTTCTGTATCTACTATAGCATTTTCACATATGTATCCTAGTTGCCCCCTAGGAATACATGCTTCTGTACTAACAGACTGCCACTTATTTTTGGCGTCATCATAACTCGCCCAAACATTATGATCTACTGGCCTAACAAGGACATTCTGATGTATGGTCCCTAAGGTAAGGATAGGGAAAATCGCCCTTTCCTCTGCAGCACTGATGGTAAGAACATAGGCTTCAATGTGCTCATGCTGTGGTACATAAGTAAAGTTTACTAATTGCCACCAGGCTTGATGGTCCCTTTCAAATTGTGTAGTACGACTATCCTTCAGTATCGTCTCTCTTATTTCCTGGGACAGCGTTCCTGACGTTCCTTCTCTTATTATCCCTGCTGCCACTGACTGTACCCACTGTTGTGTTTGTGTGCATTGGATAGCAAGCGCAATTTCCTTGCTAATGTCTCCTGTATAGCCGGCAATTCTAGCAAAATCTTCAGCAGTGTGATTTGCTACCAGGGTTAGTAACCTAACTACCAGTGATTGTGTTTCTGCCAATGTAAGCATAGATGAACTCAGGGGCACTTTAAGTTTTCCTAAGTTGGTGGTGACAGTACTCAATTTGTTAACCAATACCTCTTGATCTATGGTATTCAGTATTCCAAATCCAGTGCCGACCCATCCACTTATATCCCTTTGCGCCCGCCTGTGATAAGACCTAGTAGCTAGCCATGCCTCCCATCCTTTAAGGCTCTGTTGTATGAACGGTTGACAGTCCTTTTGCAGATGGGTAATGTTAGTCTGAATATTCATCTGCACCTTTTTCAGAGAGTACGTGGGGTCTAGCAGTAGTTTCAGTTCATCTGACCTCCTTACTACCTGGGGCCCGATAAAGGTTAAGTTATGCACCTTTCTACATTCAATTGGTGGAGTAATTTCTTGGGGCAAGTCTAAATTTGGATATAAGGAGATCACGTCTTCCGGTGATGCCACTTCGTATCTTGTAACACGTCTGGAGAAACTAGTACCCTGTTCCAGCGTTTTCGACTCCCTTTCACATGCGAACGTCATCGACTGATCTAATCTAAATGCCATCTCACACTGTGCTTTCCCTTCCTCGGGACCGCTAGATGCTACAATCTTTCCCACAGGAAAGAGGAGAGGGTGAGGGTCAAAGGTTATATTTTGAGGATGTAGTTCCCCAAGTGAATCTTCTCTATAAATTATCGAGTTTCGGGGTTGTGATCCAGGTGGGTCTTCCCTGAAGTCACTCCACAGACATGAAATTGGGCCCTTTTGCTGGATCCAAACGGTGGGCTTGCCCATTTTCACTAGACTAAAGGTAATCAGATTATGTATAAGAGTTGGCATCAAGGGTTGGATTGTTAATACCAGCCGCCTTGTTTTTCCTTCTACTGGGTCAAGTTCCCGGCACCCAATTTGGATTTGATCCCCCATTGATCTTCCTACCATTTGTATTTCCTTAGTGTGGGTGGTGCTGAATTCTGACGTCTATATTGCCTAAAATAAATTTGGTTAACTCGTATAATAACCTTTTCTAATTCTGAGTCCAAATTTCTCTGTTTCTTAAATGGTCCTATTTGTTCAATTGTAAAAGAATGTTTTGGAACAGATGCATGACATCGGGCTGTCAATACTTTAGAGCGACTAAGCTTTAAACACTTTTGAAACCAGCGTTGCGCTTTCCAAAAACACCACCCTAATACCACTTGTTCAGGGGCTTCATACAATTCTCTGGCATCCAAAATAGACTTATTAGCAAACTTTTCCAAAGCTAAATAAGGATCATCATCTCTTATTTCTTTGGAAATACATTCATAACATTGAAGATCCCCTAAATTGCTTTGCACATTCCAAAATTTCCTATCACACCCGCCACAAAGAAAACCAATCTGTCCAACACAATTCTTTTTACCACAGCAGTAACACGGTTGGTCGTAGACAGGTTCCTGTGGGTCCGGCCCCTGATGACTGTATGTTTCAATCCACGTTGTCCACGATAGCGGTGCGCTGTCTAGTGCAGCTCTAGCTTCAGCATTAAACTCTGCTATGGGAAACAAAAGTTTCGGTAAAGTTAATGTCAGTTTGTGCTGGATTCTCTCGTGATCCCGAGGGGTCAGCTGATTCAGAAAGCTCCACATCCAAGGCAGGTCTTATCCATTTAACTGGGATCCAAACAGAACTTGGCTGGCATTCATATGGAACCCCAAGGGTCTGATGATCAGGTTAGTAGGGGTCTGGAGTGGAATCCGGGTCACGGTGTCTACTCCTCTTGTTTACTCCCCGGTGCTTTCTTGACCCGCGAGTAATGGATCCACGTAGGTCGCTCCTTAATTCGAACCGCGGTGAAGGTGGTCAGCAGCACTTGGAAAGGTCCCTCCCACTTTTCTTGTAGGGGTTTTCCTGAAAGATTCTTAACATACACCCAATCACCGGGATTAAAAGGATGCAACTTACAGTTAGGTTGTTTAGGTTGGTGGTCAATCACCACCGCAGCATTCTTGTCAAATTGCTTCCCTACCATAATCACATAGTCATAAATATACTGATTACCTATTTGATCTACAGCGTCCCCATTTACAGTTTGCATAGCATAAGGTCTGCCGTACAGAATTTCAAATGGGCTTAGCCTTTCTTTCGATCTTGGCTTGACCCTCAGTCTAAGCAGAGCAATAGGCAAAGCTTGATACCAATGCAAATTAGTCTCCTGGCATATTTTGGCAATCTGCTGCTTAATAAGATGGTTCATCTTTTCCACCTGGCCGCTGGCCTGTGGGCGATAGGGCGTGTGTAATTGCCATTTGATTTGTAGTGCTTTGCTTATTGTCCTTACCACTTTTGCACAGAAATGTGTACCCCTATCCGAAGAAATGCTCTTCGGTACCCCAAACCGTGGAATGATTTCATTCAACAGTACTTTGGTCACTTCTCTTTCCTTATTTGTTCTGCAAGGGAATGCTTCAGGCCACCCAGAAAATGTATCAGTTAATACTAGCAAATATCGGAACCCTCCTTTTCTTGGGAGCTCAGAAAAATCAATTTGCCACACTTCACCTGGGAATTTACCTCGATTTATGGCCCCTGGATGTATCTTAGTTCCTGTATTCGGGTTGTTCTTCAGGCACCTCTCACACTGGGATGTGACATGTTTTACAGTGGTGAACAATTTTGGTCCTGCTATCCGAGCCTGCAAATACTGGTATAGCGGGTCCAAACTCCAATGGGCTTTCTCGTGTTCTGCTTTCACAAACTGCCACATCGTATTCCCTGGTATTATTAACTGTCCCGTTTCCAATTGACCCCAACCATTCTCTAACATTTTACCTTTATTTCTCTGAATCCACCTGTGATCTGACTCCTGATATTCTGGCCGAAAATTTGTGTCTAACTCACCTGGTACTAGAGCTGCTACTTTTATTTCTTCAGTTCTTGCAGCAGCTGATTTAGCCTCTGCGTCTGCTTTTCTATTCCCTATCTCCGGGATAGTGTCCCCCTTTAAATGTCCCTTACAATGCATTATGGCCACCTGTGCTGGGAGCTGGACTGCTTCCAGCAGTCGCAGGACCTCTTTTGCGTGTTTGACTGTTTTTCCTTGAGCAGTTAACAGTCCCCTTTCTTTCCAGATGGCCCCATGAGCATGTACGACGGAAAAGGCATACTTAGAGTCTGTCCATATGTTGATCCGCGTGTTCTCCGCCAATTCCAGGGCTCGAATCAGAGCTATCAGTTCTGCCTTCTGGGCTGAAGTCCCTGCGGGTAAAGGGTTCGACTCAATTACCTCTTCTGCGGTGGTAATTGCATAGCCGGCCATTCTCACTCCCTGCCTCACGAAGCTGCTTCCATCCGTGAACCAGTCGTCCGCATCTTCGAATGGTTCTTCTTTGAGGTCCGGGCGGCTGGAGTAGACGGCCTCAATTGTTTCCAGGCAGTCGTGCTCGATCGGCTCTGCTGGGGCTCTCCCTTCTAGGAATAAAGCTGGGTTCACAATGTTAGTGACCTGAATAGTCACGTCATCTGACTCAGCCAAAATGGCCTGGTATTTTAAAAATCTGGAAGGTGACAGCCAGTGGTTACCTTTCTGCTCCAACACAGCTGAGACGGTGTGAGACACCAGCACCGTTACCTTTTGGCCGAGCGTGAGTTTCCTGGCCTCTTCGATATTAATGATTACTGCGGCCACCGCTCTCAGGCAGCCAGGCCATCCCTTGCTTACTTCATCCAACTGTTTGGAGAAGTAGGCCACAGCTCTCTTACGTGGTCCTAACTGCTGTGCCAGGACTCCTAGGGCCATCCCCTGTCGCTCGTGGGAGAACAGCCAGAATGGTTTTGATACATCTGGGAGACCTAAAGCTGGTGCTCTCATTAGCTCCTGTTTCAGCTTTTTGAAGGCCCCCTCTGCTTCGGGAGTCCAAACTAGGACACTCTTGGTCTCTTTCAACAAATCATACAGCGGTTTAGCGAGCATCCCGTACTGGTAGATCCATAGCCGACACCAACCTGTCATCCCCAGGAAGGCACGCAGTTCTCTCACCGTCTCTGGTTTAGGCATCTGGCAGATGGCCTCTTTTCTGGCTGCTCCCAGGGATCGCTGTCCTCTGGAGACTTCGTATCCCAGGTACACCACTTCTTTTTGCACCAGCTGCGCTTTCTGTTGGGAGACTCGATATCCACTTAAACCCAGAAAGTTTAACAGGGAAATAGTCCATGCAATGCACTCTTCTTCTGTCACTGTTGCTATTAGGAGGTCGTCTACGTACTGTAGGAGAGTGCCATCTCCCAGCGGCCTTTCCCACTGCTCTAACTCTTTGGCTAACTGATTCCCGAAAATCGTGGGGGAGTTACACCATCCTTGGGGCAATACTGTCCACGTAAGTTGGGTCTTTCTTCCTCTATCCACAAATTCCCACTCAAAGGCAAAAATCTTTTGACTCTCAGGAGCTAAAGGAAGGCAGAAGAATGCGTCTTTCAAATCCAATACGGTGAACCATGTCAAACTATCTTTCAGTTTAGTTAAAAGCGTGTATGGGTTAGCAACTACCGGATGTAATGTCTTGGTTATCTCATTTACTGCTCTCAAGTCTTGGACTAATCTATAAGTTCCGTTAGGTTTCTTTACTGGCAGAATTGGGGTGTTAAAATCTGATTCACATTCTATCAATAATCCTAATTCTAAGAACCTTTTAATTATGGGCTCGATTCCCTTTCTATCCTCTAACCTCAGTGGGTATTGTTTCCTAACCACCGGCCTTGCTCCAGGTATAAGTTCAATAATGATAGGTGTTGCTTGTTTTGATTTCCCAGGTGTATCAGTAGCCCATACTAGTGGGTATACTTCACTTAGGATTCGCCTGATGTTGTGATTCTCAGGCTTGGGTTCCACACAGCTGATTGTCAGGCTTAGAGCTGTGATCAGCTGTTCCTCATTTACTTGGAATTCCAATTTGTCTTTGTTGAACTTTATTATGGCTCTCAAATTCTCCAATAGGTCTCTCCCCAATAAGGGCTTTGGCGAATTTGGTAAATACAGGAACTGATGAATTCCCATTTGTTTCCCAATTTTGTATTTGATGGGTTTCAAAAAGTAAGCTTTTTCTGGTTGGCCTGTTGCTCCCACAACTTGCACAAATTCATCACTTTTAGGTACCAATTCCTGATTTAGAACCGAAAAGGTTGCTCCCGTATCAATCAAAAAGTCCAATTCCTTTTCACCTTCCCCTAGCTCCATTTTAACCAGTGGGTCTGCTAGGGAACGGCCCACCGGTCCCCCTCAGTCGTTATCCTGTTGTGTGGCCATAGTAGTGCCCAATAGTCTCTCCCTTAACTGGGGGCATTCCTGCTTCCAGTGTCCCATTTTCAGGCAGTACGCACACTGGTTTGGCCCCACTCTAGTTGGATGGGGTTGGAGTCTCCCCCCCCCTCTTGCCGGATTGCCTCTACCTCTTCCCCTGGTTCCAGGTCCCGAGTAACCTGTATTCTGAGCTGCCACGGCTACAGCCACCACTCGAGCTATCCTCCTGTCCTCCTTTTTCTTCTCCTCAATTTCCCTATTATTATACACCTTCCATGCCTCATTTAGCAGTGTCTCCAGGTTTTTATTTGCTGGATGCTCAAGCTTTTGCAATTTCTTCCTGATGTCTGGATTACTTTGTCCCATCATTAATCCTAACAGGTGTTGTTTCCCTTCTTCCGTCGCTGGGTCCAGGGGTGTGTATTGTCTCATGGCTGCCCTAAGTCTATCCAAGAACTCTGATGGGGTCTCATCCTTTCCCTGCCTGATGTCATATAGCATTGACCAATTGATAGCCTTGGGGATCGCGTTACGCAAGCCCATTGCTATCAGTTTTCTATACTGCACTAACCGCTGATAGTGGTCTGCATTGCCCGGGTCCCATTCTGGTTTGCTGCTGGGAAAATTATCTTCTAGTCTCCCCGATAATAGTTGAGCATGTCGCTTTCCTGCTTCCAATACGAGTTCCCTTTCTGTATCTGTCAGCTCTGACAACATCACCTCTATATCCTCCCAATCAATATCCAAATTCTTTACCATTAATTCAAACCTCTTTGCTACTCCCTCCGGATTCCTTCTAAAATTCTTTGCCTCATCCCTCCAATTATTTAAGTCATTGGTCGAGAACGGCACCTTTACTCTTGTCCTTTCCCCTACCATTGGCACAACTTGTCGGAGGGGAGCTATCGTGTGGTTCCCCCCCTCTCTTTGCTTTGCTTCCTCCCGTGCCACAGATCTGGTATAATACGAGTGGCTGATCCCTTCCCCGGGATCTTCTTCCTGTACCTCGGTGCCTTCTCGATTCTTTCTCTTCTCTTTTCTTTTTCCCCCTTCCTGCTCTTCAGTCTCCTCTCCTATCTCTATTACACAATCCACCCGATTCTCGTTCTGCGTCTGTTGCCTCCTTTGTATCTGCCGGCTCTTATCCTGTCCCGGGCTGCTGTCCCTCTCATCTTCTACTCCGCTTACACTTCTCTTATCCTCTATCTGAATTACTATGTTCAGTCTCTGTGAGTTGCTCCCTGCCTCGCTCTCGCATGTCTCATTACTGTTCTCTTCACCGTATCTCAATTTGGGGACATCACCTCCCGATGAGTTGCTTTCGTCCCCAGTCTTTGGTGTGCTGGTTTCCATTTTACGAGCACCTCCATTCCTGGGTGTGCTACCGTCCCCATACAAGCTTAGTTCGGGGGGGCTACGCGTCTCCCCTCGGCTCTCTGCTCCCGGCGGACTGCCTTCCTCTCTCTCAATCTCTAATCTAGGTGGGCTTCCAGCATCTCTGTAGCTTCCCGACCCCTGCGGACTATCCAATCCCTGTGGGCTGCCTTCTCCCCTGTTATCTTCCGACCTTAACGGGCTAGCCTTCCCCCAGCTCTTATCTAACTTATCAGGGCTGCACTCAAACTTAGATTTCCACCATCGTTCCAGTTCTTTTAATGGGGTCGGATCCTCTCGTTCCTCTCCTGGTTTGGGGAGGGGCCCTGGATGGTATTCCCACAGGCTTATTTCACTCTCTTTTCCACTGTCCCTCCTTGTTAGCTTAAGACATCGCTGCCCAATGCTACATGCATCGCAGCAACGTTCTTTAGGTTTTGAGCCTTTCTTATCCTTTTCCAGGGCTAGTACCAGAGGGTCTTGGGGGGCTGGATTAATTCCACACTCCTTTTGCCACTCAGGTTTATTCCTCAGGGTGAAGAACATGTCTGCATACATCACCTCATCCCATTTATTGAGCCGGCGGAGGAAGAGCATTAGTTGTAAAATGGTATTGTAATTAATTGTCCCCTCTGGTGGCCATTTCTCACCATCATCCAATTTATACAACGGCCACCACTGCGTGCAGTATTTAAGGAGTGTCTTTTTACTTATATTTCCTCCTGGAATCCCCCCCAAGTCCTTCCAATGCTTCAGAATACATCCTAAGGGGGTTTTCATATTTATATCTTTGCTCGGTTGACTCCCCATTGCTATTTTCTGGGTCGGTGTTTCTTATCCCACCAAGTAAATCTCCTTCCCACAAGCACTATATACCAGTTTATCTTAGCACCTCATTCATACAATATCCAAGCGCTTCGTCCTTTTCTGACCTGGCCTCTCGCGAGGGACAGGAACTGCAGAGCCGGACTCCCACTCGCTTCGCAGCCGGGCTGCGTCTCAGACACACTCTCTCATACACGGTGCCAATTCATTCAAACTGTCCTACCTTTCCGTTCTATCAGAATACACTGCTTTACCGTAAGATGTTGCCGGCAGACCGTAAGATACCGATATTGGTCGGCTCCAGGCCGTCACACACTCGCAAAACTGTAAATCAATAGTACGGTTTTGCCGATAATATCACAACAAATTTCAGACAACATAAAAACCACTAAACTCGTCCCTTTGCAAAAATCTTACAGTCAATACATCAAAGCATACAACAGGGTTAAACAAAGGTATAAAACGTATACACTCCTTCCAAGTTCCTCCAAGGGAGTGGAGAAAATTGGACCGAGTCCCGGAATTTAGTTCAGTTCAGATAAAAACAAAAACTGACCACTCTTTTTAACCCTTAAATCACAGTTTCAAACAAACCAACAAGATCAATACAAGAAGAACAAGTGCATCAGAGTCTTGCCTCTTTTTTCTTACTCTCCTTATTATTTTTCTTTTTTTTTTTTTTTTTCCTCTTTTTTTTTTTTTTTTTTTTTTTTCCTTTTTTTTTTTTTCTTTTTTTCTTCCAATTACCAAAAGGTACCCACCAAAGGCATCAATTACTGGTTAGCAAAGACACCAATTACCAAAAGGTACCCACCAAAGGCATCAATTACTGGTTAGCAAAGACACCAATTACCAAAAGGTACCCACCAAAGGCATCAATTACTGGTTAGCAAAGACACCAATTACCAAAAGGTACCCACCAAAGGCATCAATTACTGGTTAGCAAAGACACCAATTACCAAAAGGTACCCACCAAAGGCATCAATTACTGGTTAGCAAAGACACCAATTACCAAAAGGTACCCACCAAAGGTATCAATTACTGGTTAGCAAAGACACCAATTACCAAAAGGTACCCACCAAAGGCATCAATTACTGGTTAGCAAAGACACCAATTACCAAAAGGTACCCACCAAAGGCATCAATTACTGGTTAGCAAAGACACCAATTACCAAAAGGTACCCACCAAAGGCATCAATTACTGGTTAGCAAAGACACCAATTACCAAAAGGTACCCAAAAATACCAATTAGGGATTCTTTACCAGAGCGTCCTCTGGTTTACCCTCCGGTGGTCACGTCTGACCCCGTGTTCCCATAAAGCGCTTTATCCTAAAACCAATGAACAATGATAAAAATACCTCTTTAATTTGGAGCAGGAGAAGCAGGAGATGCAGGGAACTCTTCGTCCACCAAAGAGCGCTTGGTCCGAGGGGGAGTCTCTTCTGACAAAAAGTCGTCAGGGGCGCCCAGAGGGTCCCAGCCCCGGACCCAGCGAGGGGACTCCTCAGATCCTGGATCCCCTGCTTCGTCCCATCTGGGTCGCCAGAAATGATGCCGATTTTTGCCCCAAAAGGCGAGAAATTACTGCTTAAGAGACTCAGTCAAATAAGCAGGAGGTATTTTATTACGACGTCGGAGAAATCCTAAAATGGGATTTCTGAATCTTTACAGCAAAAGCATACCTTTTTATACAATTTTAGGTTTGGGATTACATCATATTCATGCATATACATATGGGGAGTGGTGTAGGCGGAGCGTGGGCGGGGACTTCTCTTTTGAGGATCTTCTCAGGGGTCGTTCCGGTCGGCCTTCATCAGCTTCGAGGAGTCTTCCTCTTTAAACTTTTGAACCTCTCCCCAAATTTGGTCAATTCCCGGTGTAGTTGGCTTAGTCTCCAGGCCTTGGCAAGGGTCTCAGGGTCAATTTGACATGTTGGCCCTAAACGTGCTTTACCCAGCAGTTCTTCTTGGTTCTGAAATGCACTGAACTTATCACTGCCTGTCCTTATCTCTTCCCTGCCATTGTGTTCCATACCTTACCCAATTTATTGCTCTATGTGATTTCCTAACATTGTCATTTCTCATAACTGCTTTATATTCTATGCTTTAACCCATCATCTCTTGAAAGTAACTGTTTTAGGGGCTTCAGGCTCATATCATTTGTTTTGCCATTTTCACTTCTTTATTCACATTTCCGGCCCTTTTCCCCTCAAGTTTCCCACCACTTTTCCTCTCACACTTCCCACCCTCCTATCCCCTCACATTTCCTGCTATAATTTTGGCCTCATGTTGCCTGCTTTTTTTCCCTTTATGTTTTACACACAATTTTCCTCCTATTTCCTGTCTTTCTCCCCTTATGTTTCCTTCCCTTTTCCCCCTCACATTTCCTGCCCTTTTTCCCCCGTCACATTTTCTGCCCTTTTTCCCCTCATGTTTCTTGGCATGTTTCCCCTCTCATATTTCCTGTCCTTCTGTCCCCATGCATTTACCTTTTTGTCCCTCACATTTTCCACCTTTTCTCCCCTTCTGTTTTGCACCCTTTCTTTCTCTCATTTCCCATCCTTTTCTTTCAAGTTTACTGTCCTTTTTTGCTTTCCAATTCCCATCCTTTTCTCCCTTCATGTTTGACGCTCTTTTCTCCCCTCATGTTTCACACCCTTTTCTCCACTCACGTTTCTTGCCTTTTTGTACCCTCACGTTTCCCATTTTTTGCCTCATCTTTTCTGCCCTTTTCTGCCCTCATGTTTCACGCCCTTTTCCTCTCAAATTTCCCACTGTTTTCTCCCCTCTCAATCCCGCCCTTCTGTCCTCTCATGTTTCCCACCCACAAATCTGGCTTTTCCTCTCAAGTGTTCCACTCCTGCTGGGTGTCTCTCTGTCCATCCCCTCACTGCCATCACAGACCTTAGTCTCCTTTCTTGTCCATAAGCTTTGGCAGCTCAGGGCTCTTGATTTGTTTCACTACTGCTTTCAGTAAATTGTTCTTAACTCAACCTGTGACCTTTCATATTTTTGCCGGCAGTTCTCTTCTCCATCCTGCCACAGAGGGGAGAGGGAGTGGGGGAAGGGAGCAGCATGTGGTTTGGAATGTTTCAGTGGGAGTACCGTGTTGTGGAAAATTGGGGTGTCACAACGGGCCCCTGTGACCTGCCAGCTGCCCCTAGCAACAGCTCCCAGGTTTTGTTGACATGGAACCAGCCCTCAGCCTGCAGTGTCTGGCAGGACAGTGATGGGACAGGATAGGAGCACACAGCTGGTGACAAGTCCGCAAGCACAGCTCACATCTTGCCCTGCAGCAGAGAGGAAAATGTTCCACCCAACCTTCCCCCTTGTCTTTTTCTCTATTCTGTGGAATGGAAAAGAGACCCCCAAGACGGCCCAGGGTGGCCTGGGAGGAGGTGGGGGCTCCTCAGGAGAGCAGCTCTGCAGCAGAGCCCACTGAGGTGACCATTGTGGAGTCACTACAGCCCAGAGGTGAGGGGCCCTGTGGGACTTGGCAGGGCTAGGTCCCCACACTAGGATCACATTTCCCCGGCACATGGGCAGCAGGGATTGCAGAGGTGGGAGTGATACCAGGGTGCCTGGGCTGCTCAGGGCAGGACGCCAGCCTTGGCACAGGCTCTGCCAAGGAGGGGGACAGCAGAGGGGCCCCAGGTCCTTCTCTGGGTCATGGGCAGCAAGGGTCAGTGGCTGACAGGAGGCAGTGGTGCTGTGGGATGCTGGACATGTCCTACCCCTCTGCCAGTATGCTTCTCAGCCCAGGGCACTGGGCATTGCCCTGCCATGCCATGCTCCAGCAGGGTAGCTCCTCTGCTGGACACCCTCCAGCCACACAGGAAGGCCATGCCAGGGGAGCAGGCCTGGCCTGGGGAGAGGGCAGGTCTCCTTCCTCTGCTCTCTCCTGTCACAGTATCCTCTGCAGCTTTCCCTTCTCTTCCCTTCTCTTAGATGCAATGTACACACAGGAAGCCATGGACTTCATCCAGGCCTTTGCCAGCAGCCCCAGCCAGGTACCCACAGCCTATTAGATGGTGGCTGTGCCTGGCCAGGAGTTCTGGCTCTGTGAAGCAGCTGCTCCCACAGGGCACTGCACCCCATAGCTCTGGTCATGCTGGCTGAGTATCCTCACTTCACGCTGCCCCATTGTCTCTGATCCCCAGTTCCAGGACAAGGACCTGAAGCTGAAGTTCCTCGACAGCATCTGCACCCTGTGCAGAGCTGCCAAGGACAGTGGCTTCTCCCAGGACTTGGATGTTTTCTGCCGCAGATGCAAGCTGGGAGAAATGATCCAGGTGAGGGGGCACACAGCACTCTGGGGAAGGGGGAAAGGACCCCCAGCAGCCTGTGAGGACAGCACTTGGGCAGGACAAGGCTCTGGTCGCAGTGGGTGTTGGCAGCTGCCAGGTTCCAGCCCAGCTGTTCTCTGCAGGTGCTGCTGAAATTGGAACCCAGGAATAAGATTTGCACAGAGGTGCGACGGCTTGCCATGCTTGCTCTTGCTGGACTGAGGTACTGGCCCAAGGGCCTGCAGACCCTGCCCAGTGCTCCATGCCCACCTGCCCATCCCTCCTGGCAGCCCTACTCAAATGCTGCAGGAGACCTTGAGGTGCTGTTCCCAGCACCAGTGTCCAAGCAGGCCCCTCTCTCTTTACAGCACACTGGGGACAGTGCTGGAGAAGAAGAGAAAACTGTTAAGAGTGTGCTTTGACAGCATCTTTTTCCTTCCTCCAAAGTGGGAAATGCAGAGCCTGGAAGTATCCCTCTTTACTCGGGTAAGTGCTGGATGAACTGGAAGAGGCTCCTGTCCCCGTGGGCTGCTCCTGGCCACCCCATGCTGCCTTAGGACCTAAGATCCAGGGCAGGCCATGGTCTCAGCTGCACTTTCCCACCCTCGTCCCTTTGTCCCTTGCTGAGCTCCAGCCACATCCAGCAATGCTGGCTGCTTTGCCTCCAGCACACAGCCTGTTCCTGTGTCCCTCCCCTCACACTGGGAGTTCAGATCAGTCTCCCTGGGCTGGGATTGACAGCAGAATCAGAGCACTGCTCTCTGTCATCCTTGCAGACCCTGCATGCCATGGACACCATGCTGGAGGGGATGGTGCTCAGCTCTCCTGCCTCCAAAACCATCAAGATACTTCAGAACATCTTGGAGGTCTGATCTGCGCACAGAGGGGGGGTCAGAGGACTGTTCCTCACTCCAGAAGGGAAGGATCCTGGGGTTGTCTCCAGTCTTGTTCTGGCTCCTGCCAAAGGAACCCTGTCCCAGGCAGAACCAGGACACCCTCCAGTACTGTGCAGGCAGAGCGCACTGTGGGGAGGGTGCCCATCTGCCCTGGGGAAGCAGGGACTGGCCCCAGACTCTTCTGGAGCACAGTGGAGAAGAGAGTAGCCCCTGCCTTCCTTGCTTCCCACCAGCTTCTCCTGGGGCCTTTGTGCCAGGCCTGCCAGGGACCCCAGGGGCAGGAGCTCCCCTGCAGGCTTTGGTTGAGGGCAGAGGAAGCCTGGAGGGATGGTGCAAGTGTTTCTCAGGAGAGGGGCCACACTGCGAGAGGGTCATGCGCAGGATTATGCGGCTGAGCCATTTGCTGGCCAACTCTTCCACTGTGCAGGTAAAGACCGGCCACCCTCCAGCCAGTCCATTTCCTCTTCCCTGTCCCCAGGTACAACCACAGCTCTCAGGGGCCTTCAGGCCTCAGCTGCCTACCCTCAGCCCTTCTTCTCTTCTGACTGCCTCCCCCAGGCTGGTCAAAATGAGAACAGAGTTAGTGTCAGTGGACAGGTCAAGATCCCAGTCCTTGGGAATCTGCTGGGACATCTCCTGTTCAAGTCATTCAGGACAGAAAAGACAAGCTCTATGGCTCTGGATGGTCTCTGCTCTCTCTTCACATTCATCTGTCATCAGAAAGGTCAGAGAAGCTGTGGTGGTCTGCATCCTCCCATACAGCCACATCCCCAGATACATTTGCTTGGCTTCCTGGGCCTTGCAATGGCTCCTTCTGTTGATTGGTGCAGGTACCACTGTGTCCTCAGCGCTGCTGTCACCTCCACTCCTGCCCCACACTGTCTGCCAGGCTCTTGATAGTCCCATGTAGCTGAGCTGCTCCTCCACACAGGACTCAGCCCCACTCAGCCCCTTCTCTATGTCCCCTGGACAGCTTGTGTCCCACCCTGCCACACACTAGTCCAGTGACCCCTTCCCCCTCACCCATTACTGCAGCCACTGTGTAACTGCATGCAGAGCTCCAGGGGCTCAGAGCTTCCTGGGCCAGCAGCACTGGGTACAGACACTGGAGGCAGGTCCCCCTTTTCACCAGTGCCCACCACCTCCTCCTGTGACTGACTGCTCCTGAGCCATTTCTGCATCCCGACGCTTGTCAGGGTGGGGTCAGCTGCTGGCCCAGAGGCTGTGTCTCACCAATACCTCCATGTTTCCCCTCTCTTTAGGTACCACAGAGGTTCATGCCCAGTCCTCAGCATACTGGGAATCTGAGATCACCTCCTTGTTGAATACGCCCAGCACCTGGAGAGTTCAGGTATTGAGCCCTCCCCCTTGCTGGGCCTGTCATCCCTGGAATCAGCAGGGGATTTGTGTATGCAGAGGGGCACAGAATCAGCAGGACTATCCTTGGCGAGGGTTCCCGCTGTCCCCAAGCAGTGAACACTGTGGTGTCCCAGCAGCAGCAGCAGCAGCAGCAGCAGCAGCAGCAGCAGCAGCAGCAGCAGCAGCAGCTCCCCAGCCCTGCAGCCCTGCTGGCCACCAGTGAGTCCTGGGTCTCAGTAGGGCCGTGACCTATGTCTGGGAGCCCAGCCTTCCTCACTGCCCCAGGGCCATCCTCATCCTTCCCTGCATAGGGACTGGGGTCACTGCTGCTAGCTTTCCTGCAGCCACTGCCACCAGCACTCTGGCCAGGGCTGCTCTCACTGTCCAGCCAAGCAGCACCCTCGGGGCATGGCTGGCACTGGCCTCTACTCCCTTCCTTCCTGCCACAGGCCTTTGGGAGATACCTCAGGCCTGCTGAGAGGACTGGAGTCGTCCTTGCAGCCATTGAGATCTTGGGATGCTCCAGCCTCCTGGACAAGAGAGCACCAATGGAGTTTATGGAGGTGGCCGTGAAATCCCCTGAGCTGTGGCTGATGGATGTAAGTGGCCTGTGGCTGGATTGCCTTGCCCTTGAGCCCTGTCAGGTTCCTGCCACCTTCCCTCTCAAAGCCAGGTGTGTGAGGCTCCTGAAGTCACCTTGAGGCAGTAGAGAGGGTGTTAGGATTCCACTTCTGACACTCAAATAATATTAGGATCCAGTCATTAAAAGATGCCTCAGCCAAAGTTAAGGCACAAACAAGACCATATGCCAAGGTCAATAGTGTGGATTAAGTATATAAGAGTAAATAGGAGGTCAAAAGAGAGGGGGAAAGAGAGAGACAGACACACATACACAGATTAGATAGCAAGATTGTCACCACCACATGGGTCCCTGTTGCATCCCACTGGCCCTTCTTCTTCTGATCTTCTCAGTGCTGGGGATCCTCAAGTGCTCTTGAGGTACCACTTTTATCTGTCCAAGTCCTGGATATCCGCAAGGCATCTGTGCTGTTGACACAACTTGGGTTGGCCTTTGTGTAAGCAGTTGTTTCCTTTTCCCACAGTTTGCCAGGGTGGGAATTTTTGTCCAGACAGGTTACCCAGACCTGCCTCACCTCACCTTGCTGTTGTTGCTGTCTGTCCTTTTCCCACAGTCTGCACAGTGGCATTTTGTCTGGGGTGCTGATTCCAAACCTCCTTCAGGCCTGGAATTAATGCCTTCCTTTTTGCCATCTGTGCCTGGTGTGGTGGCTTATGTGAACTTCCTTTTTTGGCAGTGCTTTGAGATGGTTTAACTGTGTTCTTGAAGTCCTGACTTCAAGAGGGATGGGCAGGGCAGCCCAAGACAGCTGCATTGCAGTGGCAGCACCACCCTCACCTGTGCTCCCTCCAGGTGCCAAATGTTGTGAGACACATCTTTACCTATTGTGATGAGAAAAACACAGCAACTGTTCAGAGCTTCTGCACACTCCTTGATCTGATGGTAAGTGGCCTTGGCAGGTCATCTCAACAGCTCTGAAGGTCACACCAATATTCAGGTACTGGCCCTGACAGCCCGGAGGGCTTGTTCCCTGTGGGGACAGGGGCATCCCACACCCGAGATTCTCTGGCTGCCAGACACAAG
Source organism: Molothrus aeneus (assembly GCF_037042795.1). Classification (NCBI taxonomy): domain Eukaryota; kingdom Metazoa; phylum Chordata; class Aves; order Passeriformes; family Icteridae; genus Molothrus; species Molothrus aeneus. Next base: position 7,113,745 of record NC_089669.1, on the reverse strand, counting down.
GACCCACAAAGGGAGCAGGGCCCTCCATCCCACCACGCTTCCCAGCCCATGGCAGCCAAAGTTGGCCAGGCAGCCCTGAGGCAGCTCTCTGCTCCCAGCCCCATGTGGAACACTGGAACACCCCGTCAGCCGTGTCCACCTGCCAGGGCTGGTCCAAGCTGTGCTGCACTGGCCAGGGCAGCCCTGCTGAGAGCCCTCTGCCTTGCAGCAACAAAGGCTATCGGTGGATGGCGATGTTCTCTGTGTGCCAGACTCTCGAGAAGGTTTTGAAGGACCTGCAAATCCAACTCCAGGACTGGCATAAGAACATCTTCACTCAGGAGCAGAGGTCTTGCCTCGCATTCCTTGCTGTGAGTCAGCTGGGAAAGCCCACATGCCGTTGCCCTCAGCTGCCGGTGGGAAGCAGGAGCTGTGCTGGGGGAGCCCTGCAAGCTCTGCCTGGGCTTTCTGCTTCTTCCTTCCAGATGCTGGTCTCTGATGATGTGGATGTAGATGAACTGATCCATTGTACAAAGACTTGAGATCTCTAAGGCATTCAGCAATGGAAATGGCCCCTCTGGTGCTCAGGGCTCTTGTGACACTGTCAGAGAGAGCCAAGACGGTGAGCAGGCTGCTATCAAGGGCAGAATGTGGCACCTGGACTCTGAGGCCTCAGGGAAGGTGGTGGCTTGGCCTGGACTGGGAGTTATGTGCTGGGCAGACTGCTCCAAATGCCCTGCCTGCCATGGTGTGGCCAGGTGGCTGCCTGGGGACCAACCAGGCCCAGAAGTACTCACAGAATAGAAACTGTCTTTTAAACAGGCAAGAAAAATGAAGCGTGTTCTCCTAGAGTTCCTGAAAATCCAGTGAGAATGGTCTTGGGACCATTCAGTGATGGTCATGCACATCTTCCAAAATGTGCTAGGGCATCTGAAGAAGAGAGAGGCTAGCACCATGGCTGTGAGGGTGGTGCAGAATCTCTGGAACCTCTGATGCAGTCAGGCTGATGTGGAAGCCTGAGCCCCAGAGAGGGTCCCTGGGCAATGAGAGCTGCCCTGCAGCCCAGTCCTGGGAGCAGCACTGGGAGCAGGCCTCACTCCCTTAGGCTCTCCTGGGATAGATTCCAGGCCTTGCAGCTCAGCTCTGCTTCTGCCTGCTCTGGGCTGGGAGCCTGGAGCATCGCCCCTGGCCTCAGCCACCTCAGCTCAGTCCCTCCTGGCCATGGGCAGTGAGTTGATGTGTGTGAGGCTCACATTTACTCCTTCCTACCAGAAGGAAGACTGTGTGCAGGAGCGCTCCATCTGCCTCTTCAGAGACCTGCTGGGCAAAACACTGTGTATGGACAAGTACATCATGAAGAAAGATGCATGGAAGGCTCTGGTCTGTGTCCTCCCACACATGAGTGACCAGGCCTCCAGTGTGGCCAAGGTACTGATGTCCAGGCTGAGAACTGACCCAGAGATGGGTGGCTGACACCCCCAGGGTGTCCCAAGCATCACAGTGAGGGCTGCTGGCAGATGGCAGCGTTCCCCCTGGGCAATCCCTGGGAACCAGGGCCAGCAGGGATGGACAAGCTGGCACAGCCATTTCCACCCTGTCCTGCCCACTCCAGCAAGGCTCAGCTGCAAGCTGGCACCACTGAGGCCTGGACACATGTGTCCCCAGAGGCTTCTCAGCTGTCCCCACTGGTGTCCCTGCAGGGCTTTGCACCTTGATCCTTGCTGCCCAGGGCTGTCCCCAAAAGACCCCTAGACGCTTTGGCAAGGGCATGTCCCAGCTTCCTAAGGACATGGGAACCCCAGGAACAAATCCCAGGTCTCCTTCCAGAGGCCCTGGTGTCACCTCCCAGCTTCTGTCCCACAGGCCTCCAAGGAAGCTGTCCTGGCTATAGCAGAGCTCCTCAAGTGGAAAGAGCTCAAGAATCTGGTGCAGAGGATGGAGAATGGGTGAGTGCTTGGTGAGGATGAGCCCTGGGCTGGGTGAGGGCTGCCCTCCACACTGTCAGCTCTGCAGCTCTCAGGGGCTGTCAGCTCTGCAGCTGGGCCTTCCCTGGGCTGCTGTGGCCCAGAGCCCAAAGCCTGGAGCTGCACCTTTGCCCCTGTCTCAAGAACAGGGGCCTCCTCCAGGTCCATGTCCCCTCCATGGCCCCAGCATGAGGGAGGGCTCTGAGCCACAGCAGCTGCTGGCAGGAGGGGCTGCTCTGGCCAGCTGTGGGCCTCTGAGAAATGCCCACACCTTTGTGCTCTCTCCAGCTGGCCAAGGACAGCAGCAGGGCTGAACGGTTTGTGTGGGACAGCCACCCCTACCTGCTGAGCATTCAGACCCCCATGCAAGAGGTGGCCCTCAGGTTCTTTGGTGAGTCCCAGTCCACAGGGTCCCTCTTGGGCCATCCTGGCCCCATCCCCTCAGCCATGGGGCTGCCACAGGCAGGGCCTTGGCCTCCCTGTGCCCCCCTGCCAATACAGGTGGCTTTGGTGGCCGCCTTGCCCAGTTCCACCCATGGGCTGCTGAGGGGGTCAGACAGGGCTGGGGGCTACGCTGCTGGATGCATACTGGGGAGCAGGGGCTGATGGAGCCCTGTGCCCAGGGCTGGCTGCATGGCACCTAACAGAGCAGAGTGACGACACCCTGGCTGCAGTCTTCTTGGGTGAGTGGGGAGCCAGGGCTTGGGGGGTCAAGGGGTCTCTGCACACACAGGGTCTCAACTAGGCTCTGTTTCTGTTGTAGAACTAAAAATACTGCAAAGAACAGAGGAGGATCCCTCCATCCGTTCCGTGGCAGCTCAGACCAGCTTGATCCTGAAGTCTCCAAGGAAGCAGCGAAGATCAGGATTCTCCCTGTGCACACTGCGCTGCTGGTGCCGCTGAGCAGAGAGGGACCTTCAAACTCCAACACCTGCTGAATCATGAGGTGTGGGAAGGATGCCCTGGCTTTCTAAGGTTGTTCTCAAAGCACAAACCAGCATCTCCGTGACCAGTGACTCTGCAATCACCCTGACTGGTAGGGATCCATTCCCCACAGCCCCTGAGCATGGTGTGAGGTGGTCTAGAATAACCCCGGGGTTGTGGCCAGTCCCCTCTTGGCTCCTGCCAAATGGCTCAGCTGCCCACCTGATACAATGGTCTCCTTGAGCCAGGTCTTATGAGCTCTTGGAGAAATAGATCACACCTGAGATAGCTCAGCTACCTCAGATGGCTCAGGCATAAAATCAGCAGGATTTTTAAAATCAGCTTCTGTGGTAGTGTTGGAAACAAAAAAAGTTTTAATAAAAGGCAAAATAACAAAGCTCTTTACAGAGAAAACCTGAGCCAGGGGCAAGAGGCTCTTGCTCCTGGTAAAACACACCACAAAAGCAATTAGCTGCTTTGTTCTCTTCTTTTTCTAGTGAATTGCTTAGGCGGGACTTTTTTGCTTCTATCCAATTGGCTATCCTTAAGTTTGAGGTGAAGTCTGCAAGGTCCTATGAGGTGTATTTTACCAAATTGAGGAGAGAAACTTCTGGGCTTTTTTCCTTTTTAAGGAGACAAAGGATAATTTGGTCACTCTGTCAACAGGGGGACACATTCCTACATCTCACCCTTTCTAGTTATCTAAAAATGAAAGAGGAGAAAGGAACATGATCTGAAAAAGTCTCACCCTTTTGAAAATTTGTAGTTATGCTAATAATTTTTAAATTTTGTTCTAATTTTTATTGCTTGTAAATTATTCTTCTGTCTTAACTTTGGTGAAGTGTTTTGCCAGGCAAGCCTCAAATTTCTAGCTATATATGATTTGAACATATATAACTTAAAAGCATTTTTAGAGGTAGGTTAATAACCTTTTGACACAACAACAAAAACTTACAGAACTTTTTCAGTGCAAACTTTATTAAACAATTTTAACTAGTGCAAACTTAGAAAACACAGTCTCTGCTTCCAGCTGTCGCTCAGTTGTTTACATGTTCTTCTTCTGGTGTCTTCTCCTGCTCTTGGATCAGCTGTACCTGTGGTTTGACACTCCTTGCAGGGACCCATCAAAGACCTGCATTTGTAGAAATGCATGCAAACCCCCCACTCCATGACACAAGAGGATAGGTCCTGAAATTCGTCCTGTCTCTGGATTCTTTATGAAGACTGGTGACCTTTCCTTGTTCTTTTCTTGACGGGTATTGCTGAAGTGTCTGAAAATCAGTGGTACCTGCTCCATAAAAGAATTATTTAAGAAATTAAAAACATATCTAGTTTTATTCAGCCTCTCTATAGTAGACAGCACTTCTGTCCCTCCCTTTTGCCTTTCAAGGATCATTTTCAGTGATCTGTGTGCTCTTTCTACAATAGATTGGCCTGTGAAAGAATGTGGAATACCTGTGGTGTTTTTGATACCCCAGGTTTTGAAAAACTCCTGCAGTTTGTTAGAAACATAGGGTGGTCCATTGTCTGTTTTAACTTCTTGAGGAATACATAGGGATGCAAATGCTTGTAAGAAATGTTTAATTACATCTCTACTCTTTTCTCCTTGATGTGTGCAAGCGAAAATTGCTCCTGAGAATGTATCTATTGATAAGTGTATATGTTTGAACCATGCAAATGACTGATATTATGTCAGTTTGCCATATCTGCAGGCTATTTAAGCCTTGAGGATTAACCCCTGTTGCTATTGCAGGTATGGTAATTTTTGGGAACCTGGACATGATTGAACAATTGCTTTAGCCTGATTCTGAGAGATGTTAAACATTCTTACTAAGGCAGGTGCATTTTGATGATAGAAGGCATGGCTCATTCTGGCTTGTTTGATAACTTTGGAAAGTGTATTCTGTATTGGCATGGCTAACAAATCAGCCATGGCATTGCCTTCTGCTAAGAAACCTGGGAGCGGAGAATGTGAAGTAAGGTTCCTGTCAAATAGAAAGAAGGAGGATTAATTTTTTGAGCAAACTGTATAGTTGGTCATTGGAAACCTCCTTTAGCAGAGATCCTTCTGCTCTTTCCACTACACCTGCAACATAGAATGAATCTGTTACTAAATTAAAAGGAAATGTGAATTTTGAAAAGAGCTGTACAACTGCCGCTAACTCTATAATTTGAGAAGAACTATCTATTTTCTCAATATCAGATTCCCATTTTCTTGTCTCTGAATTTTGCCAAGCAATCACAGATTTTTTTTTTACTTCCCTGAACCGTCCATAAAAAATGTGATTGCATCTAGGGGTGCATGACTTCTTAAGGGCATATGAATTAGCCTTAGAACTGAATTAAGTAGCTCATGTTTCAGACAATTGACTGAAATTTTCCCTGCAAAATTTTCTAGGGAAAATAGCATAACCTCTGAATTTTGAATTAACCATTACAAATAGATGGGTGTGACAGGCAGAAAGATTTCTGCAAAATCCTTTCCTGAAAGAGAAAACATTAGGGATCTAGCTTTTATAATCAATTGTGATATAATTTCAGGGCAAGTTCTAATAGTTTTACCCAGCTGACAAGATAGGAAAACCCACTCTAAGATTATCAGATGGTCCTTCTTCTCCAGATCCCACTGGAATATTAGACTGTGAAGCTATGGACTCTCCCCTAAAACAGCAAACAAAAAAGACAAGTTAGGATTATATTGATGAGCCTGGCATGATTGGATGGCTCGCATCACTTTATCTAAAGCATTTTGGGCTTATTTGTTGAATTCTCATGGTGAGTTTAAAGCTGCATCTCTCTTCAATAGATTAGACAGAGGGGCTAAGTCCTGGTTTGAAATGCCTAGCACTGGATGAAGCCAGTTCAGAGTCCCTACTAGCTGCTGCACTTCATTCAGTGTTTTTGGATTTTTCTTTAATTGGAGCCGTTGAAGAGTTATAGTTTGTTCTGTGATTCTGTATCCTAAATATTTCCAGAGAGGAAGTACCTGTATTTTTGCCTGCCCTACTGTGAGTCCTGCTTTCTGCACTGGTGAGGATGGCCTGATCTGTTGTCTCCTGCATTGATGCTTGATCCTTTGCTACTACTAAAATATCATCCATATAATGCAAGATGAGGGAATTTGGGTACTGTACACAAACTGAGGAAAGTACTTTTGCTACAAACCATTGGCATATACTAGGAGAATTTCACATACCTTGAGGAAGTACAAGCCAATGGTATCTTTTTAAAGGGGCCTGCTGATTTATTGATGGGATGGAAAAGGCAAATCACGGTGTGTAATCTGGATGCAAATGAATGTTGAAAATACAGTCTTTTAAATCAATAACAGTTAACTTCCAATCCTTTGGAATCATAATGGGAGAAGGTAAACCTGGTTGTAAAGAACTCATTTCTTGAATAACTTTGTTAACCTTTCTGAGGTCCTGCAATAACCTCTATTTCCCACTGTTTGACTTTTTAATTATGAAAACTGGAGTGTTCCAGGGGCTGGTAGTTGGAGTTTGGTGACCTTTGTTTAACTGTTCCTGTACCAACTGCTCTAATACAGCAAGTTTCTCTTCTGGTAAGTGTGATGGTGTTCACAGGGGTTTCAGGTGAGTGAAGAGATGAGAATGTTGACTCCATGTTCAGAAGGCTTGATTTATTATTTTATTATATATATTACATTAAAACTATACTAAAGAATAGAAGGCAAAGTTTCATCTCAGAAGGCTAGCTAAGCTAAGAATAGAAAGGAATGAATAATAAAGATTTGTGTCTCGGACAAAGAGTCCAAGCTAACTGGGCTGTGATTGGCCATTAATTATAAACATCCAAGATGGGCCTATCACAGATGCACCTGTTGCATTCCACAGCAGCATATAACCATTCTTTACATTTTGTTCCTGAAGCCTCTCAGCTTCTCAGCAGGAAAAAATCCTTATGAAAGGATTTTCATGAAAAGATGTCTGTGACAGGTAAGGGCCATGGCTGACCCAGAAGGGTGTAATGGATGTCCATGTGAGTTTTAGAGTGTTATGTCCATCAATAGCCTTTGTTAAAAATCCATTTCTATTCTCAGATCCCATTGGGAGAGAGTGTCTCTTCTCCAAAGAACTATATCAGCTCTATGAATGGTTTTGTGGTGGCAACATGACCTTCAGGTCCCTCAAATGTGACAGAGTGTAAGCTATGGAAGCTTTCAGAGTGACCACCAATACCTGCCACTTGGACCAGTGTGGGTACAATGGTCCAGTTCTGTGGCCATTTCGATTTAGATATCTGAGTGACATCTGCTCTGGTATCTATCAGGCCAACAAGGGTGATGGTTTTCCCAAGGTACTTCAGAACACAAGTGAGTTGAGGCCACCCACAGCTGATGTGCCTGGTCCAAGAGATGAGGGATGTGTTGCTCTATGACTCTGGTAGGATAAAAGCCTGTGCTATGGTTAGTCCTCTAGGTAGAAAACATGGAGGGTCTGGACATGTTTTAATTAATATGGTAATTTCCTGTGAACAAATGACAGATAACAGAGTTGGAATGATATAGAAACCTTCTGCATGGGATCTGTTCACTCCCACTATTAAGAACTGACGTGGTTGTGGTTCAGGTCCCAGCTGTCCTGTAGATGTTGTGTGAGCAATGGCATTTGTTAGCATTACTGGCTGGGCTGAAGACAGCTCCAATCTGGTACCTGGGGACATTGTGCTCAGTAGTCCTGCAAAGATCTGTTGCCGTTCTGTACTTGGTGGCCTGTGGTGGTCTCTGGCCTTTGGTACAGTCGTTCTTGTGTCATTGCACGCCACTGAGCTGTGCTCAGCTGCACGTTTCCCAGAAGATGGCATGGACAACCCTGTGCTGGGTGAAACTGTTAGTATTTTTACAAAGACCTCTGTATCCACTGTTTTTTGGAGGTGGCCTCCTTCATTAGTTTAGGACATTCTCTCTTAAAATGCCCTCTTTGACCACACGAATAGCATGTATCCTTTGGCATCTGTTGGTTTTCAATTGCCCCTTTAAATGCTGTTAGAGGTTCTGCTAGGGTTTGTGTCTGAATTTCTACAGCTTTTTCGAGCTGCTTTAGGGTGTTTTCCTGTGCAGTTGTGATGGCATTAGCTAGCACCTCTATCTGCATGGCTGCTGCATATCAGGGGTATCCAGGTGGTTGCAAACGTCCACTAGCTGTGTTAGGGTGGGCTCGGGGTCTTATGGCAATGCACATAATATTTTTCTGCAGCTTGGATTTGCATTAGAAACTGCAAGCCGTTTTAATAACTCTTGTCCAGCACAGTCTATGGGAATTTGCTTATCCAATGCCAATTTTAAATGGTCCAAAAACTTAATGTATGGCTCATCCATCCCTTGTTTAATTTCTGTGAAGTCTAGTTCTGGTTTATTCCTGTCAGGCACCTGGAACAGGGCAGTCTTTGCTGCTTGCTTAATATCCTGAAGGATTTGTCTGTTAAGTGTCCTTGCCTGTCTTTGTGGACCTGTTTAGGCTCCTTCCCCACAAGCTGGTCTAGAATTATATCTGCAGTGGCTGGAGTTCTTGCATAACCTCTTAAAAGGTCATTTAGTAAACGTTTCCATGCCAGTTCCCAGAGAATACTCTGTTGTAGACAGCAAACACATACAACGCTGCCTTAGGTCGTGAGGGGTAAATACATTTGCTGAAAAGGTGACTTGTAATAGACCTCTGAAATATGCTGATTCTCTTCCATACAAACGAGCTGTTTTGCATATCTCTTTTATTTCTGCAAAGCTTATTTGTTCCCACTGAGGTCCTCCCTCTGCCCCGACATATCGGACTGGAAATACTGTTAACTTCGATGTGATTTCAAACTCTCTGTCCTGGACTGCATCCTTTTGTTATCCTCTGCCAGGTATCTGTGCCTCCTGGTGTATAAAAATTGTCCTCAGATTTTGGGGGGATGCCCTGGGGGGTGTGGGAATATCTCTTTGAAATCGGAGGATCTCCCAGTATGGGCGCCGCCATTTTGGATGGGGTCGCTTCCAGGAGGTCACATCGGGTTCCCATGGCAGGCAGGGTGAGGGCATGCCGTCCCAGGGTGCGCGTGGGGGGGAGTAGCTGCAGGGAGACAGACTGGACTCAGCCCACAAAAGGGGAGTGCCCTGCGTCTGATGGGCAGGAGCTTAATGATGAATCAGAAAGGGAATTCTGGGAGTCTGAGCATGGAACACACCTACGAAGGGCGGAGCTCAGCAGTTCCGAAACATGGTGTTGGCTGTGTGTGCTGTTGTCCTCACAGAGCATGGATTTGGCTTGGCTTTTTTTTGATTGTACTGCCAAAATTAACCTATTTAGTGCATCTGAGGTTACTTTTGAGAGGAAACCGAGGGGAATTTGTCAGGGTAGGTGGGTTAGGAGAGGCGAGTTGCAGACTGGTGTGGCCAGGACGAATCTGTTTCCCTCTCAAGGGAGGAGAAGGAGGGACCAGACGGGGAGCGGCTGGCCATGCTGTCTACCGCCTGCCCTCCCAGGGTCTGTGTACTTTAGAGCGGGTCAGGGACAGGGTTGAGGTCTTGAAATCTCTGCCTCCCCTCCTTGCTTTCTGCTGTAGCTTGCAGTCTACTCCCTCTTTGTCTCTAGCTTGTTTTTCACTCTCCATTGTTACAAACTGTAACAAACCATCCTAAATATTGGACGTGGCTTTAGGCTGGACTTCTTATTCTTTTCCAAACTGTATAATCTAAATCCCACAGCATCCCAGAACTCTAGGGTAAGTGTCTCAAATGAGTTTAGGGTAGGGAATTCTGTGAAAACCAATCAGATTAGTTTTTTAAGCTGTTTCTTCTCAGATTTCACATCTTGAATTTCTAATTTGTAGATCAAATAAAAATAAAGATCCTGCTCTGCTACAGATATCTTGTTCCCCATTTCTTACTCAAATGATGGTTTTCAGAGAAGCCCTCCTTGGTCTGACTCCCCGGGTCTGGAAACGCAGCGGTGTCTCAGCCTTGGCTTAGCCAATCGCAGCTCTTTCTGAAGAGGTCCTTAGGACTTTGCAGTGTGTTCTGCAGCCTGTCCTGGTTTCAGCCCCCTCTCACCAGCTTGGGCTTTGATTTGTGACCCCCTCTGATGGCCTCAGATCCTCCTTTACCTGAATGTTTTTTCCTTTGGCACCACAAAAACCCAGTCGCAGGCCTGCACTCTCACAAAACACAAGACCAAGATAAAAATGTCCTATTTTGATTGAGGGCAAATCGAAAATTCCCAAACTATGTCTCTAAATATGAGAAATCACCAGTCTGGGTACCACGTGATACAGTGGTCTCCTTGAGCCAGGTCTTATTAGGTCTTGGAGAAATATATCACACCTGAGATAGCTCAGCTACCCCAGATGGTTCAGGCATAAAATCAGCAGGATGGCTTCTGTGGTAGTGTTGGAAACAGAAAAGTTTTAATAAAAGGCAAAGTAACGAAGCTCTTTACAGAGAAAACCTGAGCCAGGGGCAAGAGGCTCTATGAGGTGTCTTTTTACCAAATTGAGGAGAGAAACTTCTGGACTTTTTTCCTTTTTAAGGAGACAAAGGATAATTTGGTCACTTCGTCAACAGGGGGACACATTCCTACACCCACCCTCAGCCCTTCTACTCTTCCGCCTGCCTCCCACAGGCTGGTCAGAATGAGGTCAAAGGTACTGCCTGGGGATAGATCCAGATCTCAGTCCTGGGGAAGCTTCTGGGACATTTTTTCTAGTAGTTCAAGAGAGAAAAGGCTGCTTTATGGCTCTGGATGGTCTCTGCACCCACCTCAAGTTCATCTGTCAGCAGGAAGGTGGAGAGCTGTGGTGGGCTGCATCCCTGCACATGGCCACATCCCTCCAATGCATGTCCTTATCTTCCCGGGCCTTGCAATGGCCCCTTGTGTGCCGACATGGGAGATCACGTGGGCTCTTCTTCTGTCACAGAACCTGAAATATTGCAGGCCAGAGAGAAGGATCCTCAGTGTTCAGACCTGGCTGTCTAAAATCCTCTGAGAGGAGTCAGTGTGGCTGGATCCAGCACAGCCACAGACCCTTTCTGAGCCACCTATAATTCTAGATAGTTAATTACCTTATATATATAATTGATATAAGTAAACTATATATATTAATTATAAACATTAAAATTATATATAATATATAAACACTATATTAGTAAATAACATTAAAATTTTATCTACTATCTCATGTCTATAATTTGTATACATTATTTATATTCATATACAGATTAGTAAGATATATAGGCTTTTAAATAAAACAATCTAATTAAATCAATTACAGAAATGTTGATGACTGCACCACACAAGTAGCTCTACCTAGGAGTACAGTGCATCATTTTTTAAATTAATATTGAGGCAATTATGTTAAAGCTAGCAGAGAGACTTGGGAGGAAAAATGATAATTTTGGCCAGGTAATGTGATGAGGAAAGGGTATGAAATGTGAGGGGAAGAAAGGGGCAGGAAACATGAGGGGAGGAAAGGGTGGCAAATGCAAGGTAAAAAAAAGATGGGGAACAAAAGAACTGAAGCCAAAAGGACTAGAAATGAGAGAAAGAAAGGCTGCAAAACAGAAAGGGAGAAAAGGGTGGGAAAGGTGAGGGAAAAAATTATGGCAAATGTGAGGGCACAGAAGGTGGTGTTGTAATGAGAGCCTCATGGGGTCCAGTTTGGCTAGCTCTGGACCACCGGCTTCAACCGACAAGGACAAAAGCAAAAGACAGGAGGTGCTCTTCTTCTTGGGATGAATATCCCGCAACTTTATTGTGGAACACCTCCAGGGGAAAGAGAGAGTCCGGGAGGTAGGTCTGGGAAGAATCTGTCCAGGAGAAAAAGAGATTGAATGCCTAATGATGGGAGATTTTAAACCCAGGGGAAGGAGGGGTGGAGACAAGGGACCACAGCCAATGGGATACAACTAATGGGAGGGGCGAGGGAGGAACTAACCTGGGGAAAGACCACCACCAGGGGGCTTTGGGGCAGAGGGGAGAACAGAACAAACCATGTGATACAAATAAACCACTTAGTGCAACATAACTCATTGCAACAGTCCAATCACCCAGTGCAAAATAATAACTAAATAAACTACTCAGTGCAACACAACAAGAAGGGCAGGAAGTGTAAGGGGGGAAAAATGGCAGGAAATGTGAGGGGCCAAAATGGCAAGAAATGTCAGGGGGAAAAGGGCAGGAAACATGAAAGGAGAAAGGGAAGGAAATGTGGGGAATAAAGGACAAGAAACGTGAGGAGAAAAAGACAAGGAAATAGAGGAAAAAATCTGTGCAAAACATAACTTGGGGGAAAAGGACGAGAAACAATGGGAAACAGTCCAAAAATGGTTGGAAACTCTAGGCGAAAAGGGTAGGAAATGTTATTAATAAAGAGAAAATTGTGAGAAAAATTACATGAGCCCAGGGGTCCTCTGTTCAGGGTTCTGCTCAGATGCAGCAGCTCCAGCTATTCCTGTGTTACTGCACCATAAATAAATGGCTTTATGGAACAAGTTATCTGAGGCTGTCATAGGAAACCTGGGGTTGAAGTGGTGAAGGAAACCTGGTCTGACTTTGGGACTGGGGGCTGTGGGGTCTCAAGCAGGGACATGTGACAACACTGGAACTGCCACTGTGAAGGGGCTCCAGTCCCAGCAGTTGAAATCTCTGGCCTTGGGAGTTTTCCTGGAGAGTCTTGGGAATGGTCAAACTGGATCATTTCCTTAACATTGTCATGGCCACAGCAAGTCCTTGCACTATTGTTTTGGCTGGTTCCCTCTTTGCCCACTTCCTCAGAGCCCCCAAAACCCCCACTAGGGACCCCCAAAACCTCCCTGGAACCCACAACCCTAGCCCTCCAGGATCCCACAACCTCCCCCCTGGTTGCCCCCAAGCACCTATGGGACTCCCCAACTCTCCCCCCAGGGCCCCAAACTCCAGGGTCCCCAAAATACCCCTTTGATACTCCCACCCTACCCCTCCAGAACCCTCAAACCCCATGGGGACCCTCAGCTGAAGCCACAGCTGTGCAGGGCATTCATTTACTGACCCTGACAGTTGATAGAGTGTGGATCGGGGGACCCCACAGTGACTCAATCTGTGCAGTACCTGGGGCAGCTGCAGACTCTCACCTGTCCCTTTCTACTCCCAGGCAGTGTGTTCAGCTCCCAGGCAGGGACATCCACTGATGATGAGTGATACCCTCCCTGCACACTGGTCCCTTCCCACAAGCTGCAGTTCTTCAGGAACTGCTCCAGCATGGCATCTCAGCTCCTGCCAGCAAACCTCCTCCATCCTGGGCTTCTCATAAAGTTCCATCCTCCTTCAGGCATTGTGGAGGACCTGACAGAAGCACAGTATGTGTAAGACATTCTGACTGTTGTGTGAGCAAAACTGTGATTGGAAAGAGAAGGTCCCATGGAGGTAGGGCAGCAGGTTCTGAGCCAGCCTCCTTTAGTGTTCAGGATGTTCATCTCCCCTTTCCCCCTGATGCCCTCCCTTCCTGGAGGAGGGTTCCAAAAAAGCCAGCACCCAATGTTTATTTTACAGAAGAGGCTGCAGCAGCTGAACTCCAAAAGGAAGCAGACCCCTGTGGTTTCCTTTCTTCTCTTTCTCTGCCTCTTCCTTTTTGTTTCACTCACCCCCTTTGTTTACCCCAGCTCTGGACCATCCATGCAGCAGGAGCAGTGTGGGATCCAAGGACTGCTGATATTCTTTGTTCTCTCTTACTGTTTGCTCTGTTTTCCTACTTCATCTCTCTCCTCCCTTGCTTTGTCAGGGCAGACTGTGGCTGTCACATGGTGCCTGTACTCTGTACTGAAGTTTGCCGTGGGACTGGAAACTTGTGCAGTTGTGTTGGGGCTGTAAGCCACAACCTTTGAGAAGTTGGGGACTTGTGAGTTATTGAAATGTACTGTAAAAATTCAGGGCTCCTTTTGAGAAGTGTATTGTAAAGTGTGAGGGCTTGTCAGCTAACTCTTTTTCAGTCTAAACTGTGGGATCATTCCTGGAAATAAGGTGCAATAAAGCACAGGAGCTCTTTCACATGTGATCTGGTGTCTTTATTCAGCCTGGTGAGAATTTACAACAAACAGGTAGAAATTTCAAATTTTGTGACAGACTGTTAGGCTTACTTTATGATGCTTGTATCCCCAATTGTCTGCTCTGTTTATGCTGGATATTATATTCTGTGCCTTCAAAACTGGTTCTCAGAGTGAAGGCGGGGAGAAGAAGCGCAGTTTTTGTTATCAGCCTCACTCACTCACTCCTCCACATTCGGCTGGACTGTGTCATCTGGGCACGAATGGGGCAGAACACCACGCTCCTTTTGCTTGTTAATTAGTTAGTTTAGCTAGCTGAGTCAAGGAGCTTTCCCTGGACTGTTTTTCTTTTCCTATCTTGGAACCATTCAAACCTGCTCCAGACCGGGACCTGGGAAAACACCGAGAACACTTTGCAGCCTTCCAGGGCCCTCTCTGCAGCCTTTCCCAGTGCCAGAGGGACTGATATCAGAGCAACCACCCGCCAGAGAGACTTTCTGAATTTGTCGTCTCTTCAGAGCAGCGAATGAATTTTGTCATCCAGTATTGTTCATTTTATGTGCTGGGGGGTGCTTTGCCTGTTAAATAAACAGGTTCTTTCCACTTCCCTCTGAGGAATCCTTCCTGAACTGACTGGGGGAGGGGCTGTGTGGGTTTGCTTTCTGGAGGGGCCCCCTTTGGAGGTTTTCTCCCAAATTTGCCCTAAACCAGGACACAGACAGAAATTTCCCGAGTTTTTGGAAAACCTGGTAGCTTGGAAGAAAGAGGCCAGGACCATTTTTACACTCATTTTCCCTGCATGTGCCCAAAGTGATCCAAGAGAGCAACTGACAGGGAGCAGAACAGCCTCCTCAAACATTGCATTACAAAGGAATAGCTGGTTTTCTTGCAGAAAGACTGTGGTTTGTTTTGACCCGTCAAACCAATTAAGAAAGGTTCAGGGCTGGTCTGTCCTCCAGAAACAGGACAAGGGCGGTCTGGGGTTTGCAGTGCAGTCAGAGCCCAGGATGCCAAGGCTTGGGGAGGTTTTAGTGATGCAACCTCAAAGGCCTGTGCTCTCCCAGTGCCTGAAGGGGGAGGGTCCCTCTCTGAGGGAGGCATTTGTGGGATGATTGCAGCTTGAGGCTGAGCTGGAAAGGTGGAAGCTGGAGGGCTGGCTGCAGGTGAAGTGTAATTTGTTGTGCTGCGTCTCTGTGTGTATGTGGAGAGGATTGTGTTAATGGGATGAATGATTGGACCAAATGGTAGTGGGATGTGTTGGTAGCTGGAGTGTCACAGAGTCATAGTTACTTCAGGGGTTCTGGTGGGAAGCAATGGGGCAGCGGCATGTGGCAATGAAGGAGGCCAGGCAGAGGGCAGGCAGGGAAAGGGCAGTGCTTGGTGCAGCTGGGGAGATCCACAGCAAAGGCCCAGAGTCCAGCCCGGCCAGGGAGAACTGGTCTACCTGGAACTCAGCAGCCTGGTCCACCCAATTGGCCTCTTTGGCCAGTGTTGTGCAATTGGGACCCTGCGGACACTTCCTCAATTCCATTCCAAGACCATGTCAGCACAGCAATGATGTCACTGTACTTGTCCAGCTCATCAAGAAGGAGGACACTCTGGTCTCTCAACCCTGGGATACTCCACAGGAAAATATTCCTGGGCCCTGCAGCTCCTTGGGCAAGTTCCAGAGCAAACAGTCCAGGCAGTCACCTGGAATGCTTTCCCAGCTGGCCCACAACAGGTCTCTGATGGATCTGCAGTGTCCCTATGGAAAGAGAAGTGCAGAATCCTTTACTAATCCCACAGAATATCATACAGAAACTGAAGGCATGGACTGCTCTCAGGAACCACTTCTCAGCGAATTTTCACTTTTTGGATCCCCCAGAATGCTCAATGTCTTCCTGGTGCCTCAGGCTCTGAGTCAACAGGGCTTATCAGAGATGCAGGCAAGGGATTGACATCCATCCTCCTGACTGGGCACCTCTGTTTGCCCAGTTAGTTTTGAGTGGCTGCCCAGGGAGAAACACCTGCTCCCCCATATCCCTTGGGACAGGTACATCCTGCTCTGAGAAAGTACTGGCCTGAGCCCAGGGCCAGGGCATTGCAGTAACACTATGTGGGAGCAAAATCCCCACTATTGGGGATCTGTGTGCAAATCACAGTGAGGGACAGTGCTGGAGTAAGAACCTTGTTGGAGATGGGGTCTCTGGCTCCTCTCATGCAGAGCAGCTGTGCAGAGTGGGACCCAGGTTCTCTGGGAGGGCACAGTGTCTGCAAGTGTGACAGGGTGAGGGTCAGGGCAGTAGATATTCCCATCTGGAATCTGCTCTGGGGCTGGAGACTGGACCAGTCTGGGGCCTGCAGAGCTGGGAAATGGGGTGG